>NC_026152.1:4220672-4229305 GCF_000512975.1 Sesamum indicum
AGATTGTCCACATTTGCGGATAAGTGGCGCTTAAGTGGATAGTCTCAATGATTCTATTTTATTATATATCGATTGAAAATTTTAGCCGATCAGATCTAACAATTGTGTGAATTATATTAGTCGAATGATATATTATAAAATATAAATTAATATATTAAAATCATAAAATTATGAAATCTAAATTACAGAAATCCTCAAAATGATGGTAAAGTGAATATTTGAGTTAAGAATAAAATAATTTTTTTTTGGATAAAAAAAAAGAACAGTGTGGTACTATCTCATATTTTAATTGAACATTTAAAATACACCATCAATTAGAATTATTAATTACTATCTCATATTTTAGTTTTAGATGATATTAAAATATGATATTTTAGTTTATATTATCCAGAAATAAACTTAATCAATAATTTAGTACATTTTGGTAAACTTTTTTGTATATAAATATTATATATAATTCATATAAATTTTATCATTGTAATTTCAATATCCACTACAACAAAATGCTTATATTTCAAAATTTTCACCATATATTATAATTGTTAGCCAATATATTATATTTTAATTTTGGATGATATTAAAATATGGTATTTTGCTCTATTTTATCTAAAAACAAGCTTAACCAAGAATTAGTATGTTTTGATAATTTTTTTTGTAAGTAAATATTTAATATAATGCGTATGAAACTTTATCGATATAATTTCAATATCCACTAAAACAAAAATACATTTATTCACTATATATTAGAATTATGTCAACATCTTATATTTTAGTTTTAGATGATATTAAAATGTGGTATTAAAATGTGGTATTTTAGTTTATATATATGATCTCAAAACAACAAGCTTAATGATATTATTTATCCACTAATGGAGAAAACTCGTTAAAGAGAAAATTAAACCGAACGAAAGTTCGAGTTACAATAAAAACATGGAATATTTTCAGATTCTGAAAATACAGATTAGGGAATTTCTCATGAAAATTCCTGATAAATGTCACAATGATCCCAAGAGGATTGATCCAAAACTTCTCACGCCAGAAGAAGAACGTGAATGGCTGAGAAATTTTGAAGTTCGACAAAGACTACCAGGAAATACGGTGAGGCATTTACACTCCACTCAAGGCCATGGTAGAATCACAACCAAGAGAAGCGGACGGGTAAATTCCAGCATAATTAGAGTTCCAAAATTATGATTAAAGGAACTAACTGGAAAGAACTCGATTCGGACACATCAAAGATCTCCCAGTGAATAAATGTATTTTTGTTTTAGTGGATATTGAAATTATATCGATAAAGTTTCATACGCATTATATTAAATATTTACTTACAAAAAAAATTATCAAAACATATTGGGGGGGGGGGGGATTTCTAAACAAGCTTAATTAGTAAAATTAGTTTTGTCCCCATGTGTTAAAAAGCCTATTTTTGCTTAATATTTGAACTTGTCTTTAATTAATAATAATTATTTTTTTTACTCAAAAAAAATATTTTAATTAATATATTTCATATTTAATTTTTCTATAAATATTTATCATTTTTGTATTATTAAAATATTGAATACTAATAGAAAAATTGAGTGTTTAATTCTATAATGTTCACAATAAGTAATATAATTGTTCATCCATACACAATAAATAAACTTTTTTAAAAAATAATTTTTATTAATTAAGTAAACAATTTATTTATAATTTTCTACAAGATCGGAATAGTATCAAATAATAATGTGATTAAACATAAAAATTCTAAAATATTAAATATGTGAAAGTGTAAATTTTATTAGAGTTACTATTCAGAAAATTTGAAAACTCTAATATCAACTTTAGATGTGCAATTTTAAAAATAAATTAAAAAGGGTAATTTTGAATTAAAATTATTACATGGGGATAAATTAGTCGTTACAGAAAATAAAAAATTAATTAATTAGACGCTTTTAGCTTTTGACTTAAAAATATTTTTTTATTTTTAACAATTTTAAAAATAAAAATTAACATCTAAAACACCTTAAAAATATTTTTTTAATACAGAAGTTAAAAAGTGCTTTTCCATTCTTCAGTGATTTAGAGCAGATTGAAAACTCTAATATCAACTTTAGATGTGCAATTTTAAAAATAAATTAAAAAGGGTAATTTTGAATTAAAATTATTACATGGGGATAAATTAGTCGTTACAGAAAATAAAAAATTAATTAATTAGACGCTTTTAGCTTTTGACTTAAAAATATTTTTTTATTTTTAACAATTTTAAAAATAAAAATTAACATCTAAAACACCTTAAAAATATTTTTTTAATACAGAAGTTAAAAAGTGCTTTTCCATTCTTCAGTGATTTAGAGCAGAATTTTGTTACAACATCTTTCGCGGCCGCATAATCACAACCACAATCTTCCTTATGAGTTAGTCTGTAAGGTACCTAATTTTTGCTTTTTGTATATATTTATACATATAAATCTTCATTTTATTGCTTTTCATAATCTTAATACTGACAATTAATATACAAAAATTGTAATTATTAATAATTATGTAATTAATAATTACTAACAAAATTGTAATTATTGATCTTGAACAGGATGAAAGATAATAATTAATTCAACAAAAGACACACACAATGTACACCTTTACAAAAAGAATAGGCCTTTTTCTTACAACAACATTAGACAAGGGAACCTTATCAAATCAAAGGTAAAATACAGCAAATCTTGAAAGTAAGTTTAGAGGGCATCATCATGATTTTCTTCCCCTTATTTCCCTGCACAAAGAAATTAAGTTAGCTAATGATGTTATCTCATGATTTGAACATATGGGAAATTTTAGCACAGATTGAACGTAGCCTAAGTGTATTATACTTGCTGTGTAAATAATGTATAATTTAAAAAGAGTAATCAATCGCTTAATAAATGCAATTACACTTATAATTTGATTGGTTTATTCGTTCCAGTTAAACTTGATTCAGTTTAAATTTGTTGTATGATTGGTGTAAAGTTTAAGAAAACCGACTGATTACAAAAGTATAATTAGATTGTACTATGATAAGTAAATAATTTCTAATAAATTGCATTAACACCTCTTGAGGTCAGGTCAAAATTCACAAATATTTTCTATTTTTTGCAGAATTACAATTACAATCCTTGAGGTGTTAGAGTTTTAAGTTTCGTCTCTGAAAATGAGGTGTAGTTGTAATTTGTAATTTGTAAAAGACATGGGACGTCTATGTATTTTGGCCTAACTTCTGAGGATGTTTGTGTATTTTGACCTAACCTCAAACAGTGTTTGTATATTTTGACTTAACCTCAAACAGTTTTTGTGTATTTGGCCTAAATTCAAGAAACGTAAATGTAATTTATCCTTAAATTGAAAAGATCGCATAAGCACAATTATGTTTGTAAAGTGAATGATTTGGTAATTTTTCTTTTTTTGATTCTTTGTACCGTTTCTCCCGAATAATCTGCCGATAAAAGTGAGGAAAATGATGACCAAAGCAACCCCAGCTAGCAGTCCAACGACGATAGCGAATGTCTTCTCTGACTCACTATGAGAGGAATCTGCAGAAGAAATAGAGAATTAGCGGAGACTTAACGCCGGTGTTTCCAACAGTTTAACATAACCATTTATGAACTTATCATTGAAAATAAGCTAAAACGACTGTACCTAATTTACAAATTATGTTTCACAAATAAAATAATTTAAGCCAAAAGCTACAAGTAGCTCCGTATAAAGTTCTGCAACTTATTGGTAAAATTCTAAATATTACATTATTTTACGAGGCACTATAGTTTTAATTTTTTTACCGTTTATTTTTGTTTTCAGACCCTCCCAATTTTTACAACCCTTTAACTAACAACTTTTACATGCTTTTTGAAAAATTGTACATATACCCCTCAAAAACATCAACGTCGTTGCAAAACTATCCTTTTTTTTATTGTCAGAAATAATTCTTATAATTATACAAAAAATAAAAATAATTTATGTAAATAGGCCATATGCGTTGGAGAAATTATAAATGTAATTGTCCCTAATTGTTAATATGAAGAAATATGTCATTTCATACGATTTAGGGAGTACTTGGAAGCTGTCCTACTTTTAGAAAAATGATGATTTGTACAATAATAATAATAATATATTATTTGCAGAAAATAAGAAAAATTAGATATGGACTTTGTTTGGATGAATGAATTTGAATAAAGGAATTCAAATGACTTCGTGTTAAAGAGATTTGATATCCATCAGGATGTTACTAAAAATAGCTAAAAATAAGAATTAAATGGTTTCAAATATTTTGAAACGTAAAATTATCCAAACAAGTATAGTGGATTTATTATTATAAATTTGAAATCCTCAACGACTCCAAATACATCAATCCAAACATTGCACGAAAGAAAACGATGAGTTAAACAAAGTTTAATTGACAAAAGACTAATTTAACCCCATATTTAAAAAAAAAATTATTATAAGATGAACAAAATAGTTAAAGAGTGTATGAGATTTATTTTATTTATATATAACAGGAAAAAGTAGCTGAAAGCATCCTTATATGTTCTTTTTGCTTTTGAAACATTCTTTAATTAGTTTAATTTAAAAAGTTGAATCAATTTTTAATAAAGTAAAAGAAATGGTTATTTTGTAGCCAGAAATTAAAAGTACCTTTTCAAAATTATTATAAATTTTTCCTTTTTTTAGCAAGAAATATTTTCTTAATTTCTACCAGTCTAATAAATTGAGTGTTTTTTCAATTCAATGGCGGTGATTGGTGGCATGATTTTTCTGTCGTAAATTGTATTCTATCTTTTACTCCATTCAATATTCACAATTCACGTGTATATAAATGACATTATTTAAATTGTATTCCGTTTTGGCATATTAATAAATTGGGTACCGAAAGATTTTATGTCACATTTTTATGAGTTATATCTGTATATATATTGTATGCAATTTTTTTTAAATTATAATCTAGTTTAATTATATTTTTTAATTTTAAAAAATGTCAACCACATATTGATATGATCGAAATGGGGAAAAAATTTTAATTAAATAAAATTAATTATATGACAAATATGATATACTTATTATATAATTGATTATTTTTTTAAAACTGTATATATTAATTACATGATAAATTTATTATACTTGTCGTATGATTAAATATGTAGGTCTAATTCGAAAAGAGACGAGGAAATATACGATGACTCAAAAATAATGTCCTACCATGATTGGATGATCTTGCATAATTCTGGGCCCCACTAACCGAGTACCTCGCGTAACACTTGGCCAAGAACATGTCCCCAAACACAGCGCCGCCGCACTCCACCTTCAACCGCCGTATTGCCTCCGTCAAACAGTCCTGACATTGCCCCATACTCAAGTCCCCCACGCACTGCGCCACCCCGTTCACATCCTCGGACGCTCCGACCCGGTACGCCCCGCCCGCCCCATTCAGAGCCGCCAGCACCGCATCCCGACGGCCCATCTCATCACTATTATAACCATCCGACGGCCCGCATTTCTTCATGGCCACCGTCTTATCCTCCACCCCTATGAATGAAGCGTTGTCGTACTTCACGAAGCAGCCATCCAGCTGTACGGCGCCGCCGCATGTCTGTGGGCAGAGCGGGCCGAGCCGGGTCACCGCCTGGGCCACGCAGGTGGCGCAGTCGGGCATGGACAAGTCGCCTCGGCATTGATAAAGCCCGTAGACCACGTCTTGCGGACTGGAGCCCATGATTGTGTACTTGTTGTAGGAAGAGTACGTGGCTGAGTTGACGAGAGAAGTGAGGAGGGAGTTGAGGTTTGATTGGTAGGGGGAGTCGGGAGTATACTTAATCTGTGAGCAGCCGCCGTAGAGGAACGCGTCCGGCGATGAGCTTGCAAAAATGAAGAAGAAGAACTGAAGGGAGAAAGGTAGAAGAAGTTGACATGCATTTTTCGCCATGGTTTCAGTGTGTGATTGACGGGAGATGGTTTTTTCCGACAGTTGTGTTAGAAGTTCATGTGAGAATGAGTACTTAAGCAGGGAAGAAGTTCCATTTTTAATTAAAGACAATATTAACTTAAAAGAATAATTACATCGCTCTCTTATAATTAAATCGTTCTGTTAGTAAAATTCATACAGTTTCATGAGATCAACAAAACGTTGAACGGAACTTTATATTGACTCATGATTGACTTACGACATTTATAAAGGTGAAGATGTACTTCCTTACATACAGTAGCGTTTAAAAAAATACATAGGTAGTTTGGTCAAAAAGAAATTATTTGACATGTAATAAATCAATAATAAGTTTCAATCAATTTTTTCGTTGATATCAATAACTTTCGTGAATTTTCACTAACTGATAAATCTATTTATTAGATAAAAATAAATATTAAAAATATTAAATATAATTTTTCAAATTACATACTATTACATCTAATTATATAGAATGTAATTTATCCCTAACTTAAACTATGTGGGCATGCAAAAGTGATGATGGTTATGGGGCCGGACAAGATTGTCTGCTTTTTATTTCTTTGTTCTTAAGTTTTATGTTTGCTGTAATTGATGAAGGGATTGGTGGGTTTTGTGATTTATTATATTCCAATATTATATATGGGTGTTTTATTTTATATTTCATTTCATACGTCGCATATGATGATGTGGGGATTATACTTTTTTTTTTTAATTTTAAAATACATCAATAATTTTAAATCAAGTAATATATTATTATCATAACTTTTTATACGTAATACATCAATATTTTGAAATCAATTAATAAATTCAAAATAAACAATATACTACTACTAAAAGTAGATTAAATATTTAAACCGTAAGATTCGAACTCACAACCTCTTAATTATACATGGGGATCATAATGTGGACTCAATAAATGACTAATTAAAATGCCTCTAAGGATCCATTGTTTGTTACTGATCCAACTCGATTAGTTGAAATTGTCAATCTTATCAAACAGGAAATTTTAGCTCGGACCTCACTTGGCTGAACCTAAACCGATCATATAGCAAGTGCAATATACTTACCATATGAATGAGGTACAGTTTAGGAAAAGTCGACAATCATATAGCAAGTATAATATATGACGTGCTCTGTGATCGATTTGATTTGCTCTAATCTGATTCGGAGGGCCTTAGCTGGGAGCTACCCAACAAGCCTAATGTGTGTTTTGTTTTCAGGATCCACTAATAGGAAGCTCGAAGAAAGGTTCAGTGACCCGACCTCAAGGTACCGAGGTCCGATGACATGACCCCGATTGTGCAACCTACATCACTCAATTATATGTTACTTATCAATGTATTACTGCTTGAGTTATTCTCACACTGACAGTACTAATTAAATTTATCCATAATTTAATCATTCAAGAACTGTAATTGAGGTAAACCTAATCATGCATACGAGGAATTGCTTGAGGACATGAGGCGAAGTTCGAAAATGATAAATATAAATCGTAGTCGACCTCAAATCTACACATAAAAATGTATAAGCCGTTTATACATTATATATATATATATATGTTTACGTGTATTACGATGTGCGATGTATAACAAGCTCATGATACGTGGATGATGGTCGATGGCGCTTAATCATCATCAAACAGTGTCTAATCACCGAATATGTGTATCATTTGGTTGAAATAATGTGTCCATTGGGTAAAACTATTCGGATGATACGATGTGTCCATCTGAGTGAAATGGAACGTATGTTTTTTGGATGAAATGATATGTCCATATGGATGAAAGGTTATAACCTTTTAAAGGCATATTTTCTGAATAGATATGTCCATTGGGTGATATCTTTCCAACTTCCATATATAGGTTCCATATCCACTTCATTTTCATAAGTTTATTTCGTTCAACTTGGAAAGCATTTTAGAGCATTTCAATGTTGTCTTTTATTAAGAGTTTCAAAATATTGTTTGGTTCGTCATTTCTCAAAATTTGTAGTACTAATATTTTAAGATTATAAGTCGTTGTATCTTAGGTGACAAATTGTCATTTCCGTTAGCAACAGAGTGGGACAACAAATTACCTCCAAGCAAGTTTCTCAGCCATTTAATTTTTTGACCTGCTAATTGCTAATTCAAGAGTTATGAATTCAAATTTCATGCTAGAGCAAACTATACAAGTTTATTTTACAAAATTTAATGAAATAGCTCCCTCTACCCAAAACAAACACTTATACACTCGTTAGTAAAATTCACTTCATTATGATCTGTTATCCAAATTACTTCACAAAAACTTTCCCATCGAACAGGAAATTTTTGTTAAATATAACAAATTAATATCAATTTATCATATCTTTATCTTAAACAGACAACGAAATTCATTCTGAATGTTCATAATTTAAATTATGAGTATAACGACTCAATCTACTCACACAAAATAGAGTATATATGTCACAAGAAACCAAAATAATAGAAAAAAATAAAAGGCAGACATCATGAGATGTGTATAATATATATGTAGATCCATATCACCCAATTCTTGCAGTGTTGTCCTAAAAAGGGCATGTGATGATGCCTCATGCAAAAAAGTGCCCCAACTCCTTTGAATTATTTTTCTCACCTCTGCTTTTGCTTTCCTCTACCTCTGAATTGGTAACAAACTTTGTGGAGTATGGACAAACATCAACAACTGTACCATCGCAT
>NC_026152.1:4229315-4290357 GCF_000512975.1 Sesamum indicum
CCTACATATATACATATATATAATTATTACGTACTTTTTTCATACGGGATTCCATGCAAATTAAGTAACAGACCCCACCACTATTTGCTATGCATGCATGTCAGTTTAACATTTAGGGATAATTATATTCACGTCCTTAAATTACGGTCTATTTATATAAATTATATATTCTTTTTTATGTAACTACAAAAACTACAATCTTGACAGTAAAACATAGAGGTATTTTATGTAATATTATTGATATTTTTAGGGAGTACTTATGTCAATGATGCTGATGTTTTTGGTAGGTATATGTGTAATTCTTCAAAAGAAAGAAGTGATTTGTGTAAATAAACCATAGGCCAGGAAATATTGTGTGCTTATCCCTATACATTTATGAGAAGAAGGGAGGAATGACAAGTGTAGCAAATGAAGCTATAGCTTGTTCATTGAATTAGATTTTTTGTTCCAAATTTTATTTGCATTTTTTATGTTAATTAATAACATGGCGTATATTTTTATATATATATTAAATAAAATAAAATTATTTAATAAAATTTGAAATAAAAAAAAGTCCACTCTAGTGGTCACAGTCCACCCATTCGCTGCAAAAAATCATAATTGAGTTAGGCAGCTAGGTAGGGATATTAAGGCTGCCTTAAGGAGCTTTTTAGGCAAATAGTAAGTGAATCCACGAAATGCTTCCAGAAGTTGAAAATAAGCATAGATTTGGAGATTTTCGAATAGGGCAGCCTTTTGAACTGCTGTTGAATCCATGGGCAAGCAAAAGATAATCTGGCAAACTGAAACATCTTAGTAGCTAGAGGAAAAGAAAGCAAAAGCGATTCCCGTAGTAGCGGCAAGCGACGGGATAGTCCAAAGTCTTGATAGTTAGCTCCCAGTCACCGGATAGTCCAAAGTCTTGATAGTTAGCTCCCAGTCATTCGGTCGAAAAACAACGGCGACCAACGCGTGTAGGTGCACTATGCTGTGGTGGGGATTGTAACTTTCCATATTTCAATGGGAAATTGGTGAGTCGATCTACCTACATGCCTTGCTTTTACTGCTGTATCGGGAGTTACTCCACGTATTGCTTGACATAAAACAGATAGTGGATTTGTTTCTTTCTTTTGTTGAATTTTTTTCATGGCTCGATAGATAATTTGATAAGTCAATGATTTCTTTTCCGTCTTTCAGAATACGGTTAACCAATATGTTAACTAATCAATTACGATAAATTGGATCGAATTTTCTTGTTTTTTCTTTTGCAGTACCTCGACGTGACATGAGCGTGAAAAGGGTTTAAGGAATCAGTTTTCTTTTTATTAGGACTAAAATCACTTATTTTGACTTTTTTACCCCATATTGTAGGGTGTTTCAGATAGGCTCTGAAAGGAGGAGAACTGACTTTTGGGTGAGACACCGAAACACTGAAGCTATGAAAAACAATTATGCAAAGGGAGGGAAGCCCCTTTCTCGACTCCTAGTCCTGAGCCCGAAAGCACCCAAAAGCGTGAGGGCGTAGGACATAACCAAGAGAGAGGGCGTACTCTCCCAACCAAAGAGAGACGCTAGAGTGGCTGACCTCCTAGTATTGAAGTAATAAATGGTTTACAGATCATTACTATTTAAATTTTTAAAATAATACTGCAGACTTATAGTGACCCAAAATATTTTAATCTGGATTGATGATGCCTTATATTAATAGTTAAGATTGAGATTCTATGGATTTAAGTTCACTAAACATGTGGATATTTGTCTGATTTTTATATAAGTTTGTGAATTTATTTGAATTTATATTATTATTTTTAATTATATTAATATATTGATTGAATCGATATATTAATATTTTATTACGACATTGATATTGTCATGTATTACTGAAATCACTTTCTTGTGGATTTCTTTTGTGGCCACAAAACTATGAATTGACAACCCACACACCAAAATCACTTTTAATCAACTGTGATTTGCAGAGACATTTGATACTCAAACTATAGGCGAAATTGCATATCAACAAAAAATAAATAAATTTGAGCTAAAAACTCCTTATATTTTAAATATAGACAGAAAAATATTCTCAATTTTCTTAAATTCAGCTCAATTGACCATTATGCCCTTATTCACTATAAATTATTTTTTTTTAGTGAAGTACAAATATTTTTTTTTTTAATGTATACACTTCCTATGATTTAATAAATTCATCTTAACGTTAGATTTTAAATTTATAAAAAATTATGACCATAGATTTAACTAATTTTATATATACTATATTTATAATTATTAATTATAAAGAATAGTGGATTTGGGAGACTGCGAGGCAACCACTAGGGGTGGCAAATGAGTCGAATCGGCTCGATTTTGAGCTCGACTCGAGATCGAGCTCAGTTGTGTGGCTCGCGAGCTGCCCTTTTTTTAATATTTTTTATATATATTTTTATTTTTAAAATTTTTTATATATTATTTAATATTTGATCAATTTTATAATCAAAATTGACCATATATTATAATTATTAATCAATATCATATATTTTTTTAATAATAATAAATTATGGTATTTTATTTTATACATTTAATTTTTATACAAAAATAATTTAATCAACAACTTAGTAAATCAAAATACTATTTGTAATTAAAATTATTATTTAATATGACATATATAAACTTTATGTTATATTTTAATATATATTTGTATTACGTTATACTTTTTTTAAATTGACAAGTAATTCACTTATGGTTTTTTTTATCTATTTTTGAGTTTTATATTTATATCAGGATACATACTATGCATTATGCAATCTATTCTATTATTTATAAATTTATGTCAAAATTTAGTAATTCCTATGAAATAATCTAAAAATAATGATAACATAATAATAGTGATGTTCAACAATTTTAATTATTATTTTATTATATATATAATGAGATAAAAAATTCAATCAATAATTATGATATCTTAAAATTAGGCACTCGATTCACACCAAATTTAAATATATATAAGAGCGTGTCATTAGATTATATTAGATGTTTTGATTTAAAATCACATGGCCTGATTTTACAATACACCAACTTGAATGATTATTCTTATGTTTCGAGTACGATATCTTGACATGCGTATATCCAATAAATCTAAAACTTTACCAAGTATATTTTTCTGTAAGTATGATCATATGTAATGGTCTGATCTGAATTTTGATAGTTCGATTAACTCATGTTGTTCAACAATGTAAGATGATAGTTACATCAATTTAATACTAATATTTATAAAGATATAAATTTACTGCAGATTGTGAACATATATTAATCCCAACTATAAAATATTTTTATGTATTTCAATTGCATTATTTCAGATAATTGATACTTTTCTATAACATTAAATGTTCAGAATGACTTTTTTTTGTACATTTTACTAATCATATTACTACTAAACTAATCAATAGTTTATATTTATAATAAATTAGAATTTCATACTATATTTTGGTATATTTATAATATAGTATACATTATACAATCTATTTTATTACTTATAAATTTATGTAAAAAATTGGTGATTCTTATTATTTAATCTAATAATAATAATAATAATATATTATGCATTATACAATTATAAATTTATGTAAAAAAATAATAATAATATAATAATAATAATAATAAATCTTTTAAATCTATAAAATTGATGATTACTGGTTGCCAGCCCTAGCAACCACCATCGCCTAGATTTAGGAAAATGTAAAAAACTTTTAAACTCAAAATAATTAAAAGAAAAATATTAAATTAATTTTCATTTTAAATACATCTAATTATAATCTAAATATAAGTATTATTTGTAGTAAATAATATAATTTATTTAAAATATATTTAAACTATATAATAATTTAAATTAGTTAATAATATATCATTGTTATAATTAATTAACATTTACATTATCCAGACGTTTAAATTTACAAAGTGAATTTAGTATATTAATCTAATTTGATTTTTCAATTTATACTATAAAATTTTAAAAAATGTTATATACTTTTTTGGTTTTTTGATACTTAAATAAATATATATATATAAATAAAATTATTATTTCTTCGAGAAGGATGAAAATGTGAAGAAATGTAAAAACAAGGTTAAATCATGATAATTTGACCATAATCAATTTTATACACATCATAGCAATACTTTAGTCAATTAAGAGCAAAAAAATAAAAAATAAATGCACTATAGATGCATATTTCCCTACTTTCCATTAATTCTTAATTGAATGGGGTTTCGTTGTAAGAGTTTATTCTTAAAATACAGTAGAATTTTTAGCTATTTTTAAAAAATATAGGGGCATAAAATAAATTTAGAAGTTTTCATCAAGAAAAAATTTATTGAATCAATTGTTTGAAAATCAAATTATTTATTTTACTTATTTTCTTAGAGTCGCAATTTATATGACAAGTGTAATATATATGCCATGTGATTGATGTACAGTTTAAAAAAAAAAAGTGATTAATTTGATTCGAGTAAGAATTTTACTGAAAAAATGACTCAATAACTACTGAAAAAATCATCGTCGAGCTAATTAGCAAGTAAAGTTCTCGTTGCTAATCTACTTTATTCAATATAAGAAATTTACTTGCTAATGCATTTAGCAACAAAAAATACCTTGCCGACAAATTTAGCGACGGGCTACTTAAAATATATATTAAATAATATAAATTAACAATGAGAATTTTACTTGCTAATTTAGTTCAACGTTAATTTTAGAGTCAAATTTTTTCGTAACTATTTGAACAATTTTCTGGTAGCGATACAAATACACCCCTCTCAAGTTTTTAAAATTACATCATAAATTTACTAAGATTTATTATTATCCTACAAATAGTCATAACATTTTAAAATACTATACTCATCATTATTTTAGTAAAATGACAAATTTTAAATTATTTAGACTGAATTTTAAAAAAAATTCTCTATAATTATGTGTCAATTATATGATGATTTTTTATAATATTTTCGTCGAAAAATGATGAGAACTTGAAATATAAATTAAATATCATGGTAGAGGATAAGATTTCGGCCTGATTTGTTTGCATTAGTTTACTTAAAATTTGGGCTAAAGTTAAATAAACATCTTGGGAGGCCCATATAAATTAAAAATAAAATATTGAAGCCCAAATATTTCTGATATTGTAAATGTGAAAAATCAAAATATTCTATAAATAATTGATGCCCCACTAATCACAATTGGCATTCAAACACTTGCATTCATGTTGTATTAATGTGTGATTGATACATATCATTTTTATTATTATTAAATATATATAAACAAATTAAATTATAATTTAAAGGCCAAATTGTATATTATCCCCTTGTGTTTCAAAAATTCAGCTAAAATCCCCCTACATTTTAAAATAAGCAAAACATCTTTCTGTATTTTTAAATATAGCACACTTGTCCCTCAATGCTGATTAAAGCTAATGACGTTGATTTTTTGTCGGAAGACCGTTATGCCGTTATTTAATATATATTTTCATGATCATTGGATCTCTTTTAATTGTATAAGATCGTAGTAGAATTTAATCTATTCATCTCCACCGTTGGATCTTAGATTATTAAAGCTCTAGATTTCATCAATTTTGATATCTAATATATTTATAATTATAATATATAAAATAAAAATTATTATTACAAAAACATAAAAAATAATAAAATTAACCCAACCCCGCTCCCCCCGTCACCCACCCCAAATCCCCCCTCGCGCGATCACCGCAACACGATCGCTCAGGAATGATTTGGACCGTCCGTCGTCTCCCACGAGTATCATAACTAGGCCTAATAATAAGAAAATAAAATATTTATTATGAAAAATCTCAATCAGAAAGTCATAGTAAATGGTAATCGATCATTGCCCCATAATATTTGTGGATCATAATTTTTGGGAAGGTCTATTTATACATAGTAGATAAGATAAACGTTTGTTATCGATTTATTTAACAATAATTAATAACAATCTTTTATCACAAATTTTAATTCATAATAAATATTAAAATATAAATAAAAGTAAATTTTGTTTTGGTGATTATAACCCATGCAATTGTGCACCTAAGAGGAAGCATAAATTCTTTACCATCTCCTTTTTATCTTACTCCTCCAATTTATATATACTTTATGAAAAGGCTCTACATATTTAGCTTATTCCTTTTTCTTTTTTTTTTTACTTTTTCTTTTTGATTAAACTAAGAATGTATAAATACCTTGCTTTTATAAACCAAAAACAGCCTTAAATAAGTAGTTGGAAACAAAATTATTCTCCAACCCCATTTATTTATTGCTCTATTTGTTGTACATTTTAAGAAAAAAAATATATTTCAGGACATTATCAAGATAAGACCGTTCAAGAACATAGATTTTACATTTGGGTTTAATGCATTTTTTCCCCATAATTCAGGATATTTGACGTTTTTGTCCTTTAATTTTTCTTGTTCGCTTTTTGATCCTGTATTTTTTTAATTTATATAATTTTAGTTTTTTTTGTTTCTCCAGAGCTCACCTCCACTAGTGAGAAGAGTAAGCTCCGATTGAAAAAATAATCAAAATTATGAAAATTAAAAAGATATATGGCCAAAACACTACCTTAAAAAGTTAAAAGACGAAGTTTTCAAATAATCTAAGTTACAGAACAAAAGACGCATTTAAGCCGTTTACATCGCGCTTGTAATAGCCAAAAAGTAAAAAAGAAAAAGAATGATATTAAAATGTTGTGCAAAGGAAGAAATGAACCTTTGACGTGGAAAAAGTATGCTCCGACTAAAATAGTTTATCGAAATGGACTGTAAATTATTAGATCATACATGATGATATCAGTAAATAACTATGCTCCCACTGAAACAATTACATAAGTGGATCTTGAACTGTTGGATCATACATAAAGATATCAGCATTTAACTATGTGCTTCCACTGACACAGTTGTATAAGCAGATCGTGAAGTGTTAGATTATATATAATGACATTGCATTACTTATACTATAGGAAATTTTAATTCAGATCAAGTTTGATTAGACTTAAATTAATTATATGCCAAGTACAATACACTTGCGATATTATTGGTATATAAATCAATGAAAATGATCAATTACATAACGAATTATCATACTCAATCTATGCTTGATTTGCTCCGACCAAATTTAATTTGGATAAAAAGTTTTCCATATACTACTACTCCACTAAAATAGCTCATATAAGTGAGTTGTAAACGATTAGATAGTACATGATGATATCAACATTTAACTTTCCGACATCAATCTTATTCCTATCGAATACCTCACTTTTGACACTTCTTTTCTGCCAATGTTTCTTGATCAAACCATGCCTAGTCTGCAGCGGAGTCCCTCTAAGGCAAAAAAGAACCTCACCTATAATTCTATCATCAACTGAACTATGCTGTAATAAAATCTCAAAGTCCACTTTAATTACCACCTTAATTGAGTTGTCATGGAACATTATATATAGATTAGCAAATAGTGTATCTTCCCCTTCATAATCAACTCAAGATCAAACATGGAGTTCTCCACAACCGAAGCCGAAAATCAGACATCCGTAATCAGTCCAAGTTTCTGCGTCCCATCACACGTCCATCTAACGATCGTGAGGAAACTCCTAGCCGTCACAGATGGCAACTTTGTTGTCACAGATGAAAACGGCAACGTTATGTTCAAAGTCATCGACAAACTCTTCAGCGTTCATGATCGCCACGTCCTCCTCGACGCTGCAGGCACTCCCATCGCCACTTTCAGGAAAAAGGTGTCGTTCTTACAACTGAATTAGGATTAATGTTTCTTGTAACGTGTATTATGTCCTGTTCAAGTAGTTCTTGTCCCAATTACAATCTGGTTCATGTTCCAGGCACTCAGTGCACACAAAAGGTGGCAGGTTTTCAGGGGAGATAGCTCAGCCTCCGCTGATCTGCTCTTCAGTGCTAAGAAATCTTCACTTGTCCAGCTCAAGACTGAACTGGATGTATTTTTGTCGGGAAACGAGGATGAACGTTCGCGTGACTTTAAGGTTGTCGGAAGCTGGTTAGAGAGGTCATGCGTCATCTACGACAAGGATTCAACGCCCATCGCCACGGTACTCATCATTCGTGTTTTTTGAAAATTTTGATTTGAAATTTCCGTTTTCTAACTGTAATGATGCATTTAATCGATCAAATATCGGATGCAGACGCAGAAGAAATGGAATTTTGGCAGCGTTGTCCTTGGGAAGGACCGTTTTGATGTGGTTGTTTATCCACAGGTTGATTATGCTTTCGTAGTTGCCCTTGTTGTAATACTTTACGAGATCAACAAGGACAAGGACGATTAATGAACTATGTTGTGTTGCCCCAGACACGCTCTAGACATATACTAGAAATGGACCTGTTTCTAAGTTGTGAACAACATCAATGCTAATAGTCCGTTTACGCGATTATAAAGAGACAACATAAACTGTAATAAAGAAATTATGTCGTTTATCGAGAAAAATGCTACTTACTTATCTTTTTCTGCATCATATGACTGTCGTCAATGAATCATAGTACGACACTTAATAAAACAAGGAGAGGCGAAACAAAATACAAAAAGTAATTGGTGATAACTATATAGTACGATACTCTTGTTCAATAGTATCCGACGACATCCTTCATAGTGCACGAAACCATTGTAAGCATGTCCTCTACAAGCCAGAGAATCGGACGAAGTTTCACATCAGTCCTCATAGACTACGTCCCGACATATTCCCAAAACATCGTTTCCAGCTCGAAAAACAACTAATTACTAGAGTTTCTTACAGAATCAAAACCTATACAAAGGCTTGCAAATTACGAGAAAATGAAACAAGAGTTAGATGTCGCTAAATCTGGTTCACGTTTTCTTCAAATCGAAGCCAATTGTTGTTCTTCTGTGGTTGATATATATATAGAGCTCCGATTTTTGCTACTACAAGTTAGATTTCCTGCCCTGGTCGACGTTAGCTTGGGCGGTGAGACGGCTCACGAGTAATTCTAAGGCCTCCTTCATCCACCAGTACTGACACATTTTCCTAGCTTCTCTTACACTCACCTGTTAAGACAACATATGCCACTCAGAAATTTCGTCGCGTGATAAACTCAAATCTTTGAACTGTACAATAGACAGATAAGTACCCATAGTCTTTGTCGAACGTCTTTCTCAGGCCAGAACTCAAGTTGCTCCTTAACCAGCAACGGAAACATGTGACCCTCGTAGCATGTGTCGTTGTTTTTGCTCTTGAAATTCCATTTTCCCAATTTATGCTGCAAATTTAGTACAATGATGTAAGGAGAAACTTCCACCATACGTAAAAGTATCGCATGTCGTGGCACAACCACGATTCCACTCGACTATATCAAAGTTGCCGACATAGTACTAAGACGTTCCATAATTTCCTACACTTCCTACAGGTTTCCACAAACAATCAGGACAGCTTAGGTGTGCTACAAATAGTTTCTCGTTTGATTAACGTTGCCACTAGAGACAGAAACAATTCGGACAAGAACTGACCTCGACATCACCTACAACACCGGCCTCCTCCACCGTTTCGCGCAGTGCTGCATCTTCGATGGACTCGTCTTTCTCCCAACCCCCCTGAGTTAAAATAGACGATCATAAGTTTCTCAAATATCGGCTCCTCCGCATCTCAAGTTAGCAAAGTACTAGGAACACAAGGGTTGTCGAGAATCATGACATATATATATATACACACCTTTGGAAACAACATCCCTTTTCCTTTCCTCTGTGAAGTGATGACGAGAACTTCTATTTCTTCCTCGTCCACCATAGGCGACGTTCCAAGGTTGCTCTTATATCTGTAAGGAATACATCTGCATAAACGTAAAACATACGTCGGATGAGTTTGTCCTAACAGTTGGAACTCTCACAACCGCAAATTGAATTTTGATCAGAATAAACGTGTTTGACAACCTAAGATATAATCCATTTTACGTTGTTCGAGCGCAATAATCTGCATTTTTAACATCGAAATAGACTTTTCTATAATCAATTATACAATCGTCGGGCCAAACCGATCAGGTTGAATTGCCAGAAAAATTCCACAAGTCCTATTACATCCGAAAACATGTCCGAAAATTTCAATAATTATTACATTAACAATCTGTATGATTATCAGTCCCAATAATTAGTCAAGCACTGATCATGAAGTCAATCCTGCAGTGCAGGCCCAACATATCCCAGCTTGGACCCACTAATCAACTGATTAATGTGAACAAAAAGACATTATTGGAAACTGAAAAAATAATTATTAAAAACAAAGAAAACAAATGATTTGATTTTCTCCATGTAAAATACTAAGAAGCTTTGTGAGGTTTCTGTGTAAGAAAGTCCATTTCCTCCTGTTGCGTATATGATTGAGTCAAAACGGAAACCGACTACGAAACACGCTTTCTAATCTACTTGGTAAAAGTCATCGTCGTATTTACACAAATTTCTCCAAAAATTGGCTCAAAAACACAAGCAAAAACGTGTGGAGCTGGATATATCAAGAATTGAAACAGCTATCTCGCTCACACATATACATATAATACCATGGACATAATTATTACAACTAATACGTACTCTACAACCTATCAAAAAAACAGAATACATACTCTAGAAGAAATATAACAAATTGTCATTCTTAAAATAAAGAGTTTGAAAATAGTCATTGATTCCGGCCAGGCCCGCATCAGTTGTCGACCATAATTTTTGCAGATGTGACTAAAATATTTAGCTCAATAACCACCGCAAAAACTATAATTCATGATGGAGAAATTAAATTTTTGTCTCGATTTTATCCGACCATAATTAATAATAGGTATTTACCCGATTTTTAGTAGCCAGTGTGACGTTAGTAAATTATTTTTTCTAGTTATAAAATCTTGGCATTACATGAAAAGCGAAAGATGGAACAAGAATCATGTCTTAATTCAAACTAAAACTCATGTAATTACTGACCAGGAGTCAACTATCCGAATTACATCAAAGAGATTAACAAGAAGTGTGTGTGTGTGTGTGTGGTGTGCGTGTTTTTAGAGAGAGAGAGAGTAGAGAGTGAGAGAGAGAGAGGAATTATATATATGTACCCGACAACTTGACGGTGGCCATGGAAATTGTAGCGCTGCAAATGTCTTCCAGTACGAGAAACGAGAGTGACCATGTTCTTGAGTTCCATGTATATGATGATGATGATGATGATGATGATGATCTTTGTTGATTATAAACTGGTAATTATTACAGACATATATATATGAAGAAAACAACAACAAGAACAAGAAGAAGAAGTTGAAGTCTTCTTGTAATGGAAATGGGGAAGTTGGGAGAAGAGAAGAGAGTGATGCCAAAGGCAAACGTTTAAGTAGAGGGGGGGCTTTTTTTTTTATGAAACGGGTACCATACCAACACGACTTTGTCTTTACATTTATTACCTTTCGTTCTTTGGGATACCGTTGCAACGAATAATGGCAGTTTTTACGAGGGGGTGAGGAGGGATATGAAAAGAGAGAATACGTGGCGCTGACGCGTCAATTGTGGACTACATTTGCGGCTTCTCTCTCTGTCGGATTTCCAACACATGATCACTACGAGTAGTAAATAGTTATCACTTTCTATTAACACTCTACTTCTAACTTGTGTTTTTTCATCATCATAAAATAAAAATGAAGGGGGAATTACAACTTTCTTGTTTTGAAATTTGAAATAATTATGGATATTTAATTATTATTTATAAAATTATTATTATTTTGTTTATATTTGATAAAGTTAAGATTTAGATATTTTGCACTTCTAAATTATGCATGTATTTTTTTTTTATTTTTCTTAAAGTACTAAAGTGTAATAAAAATATTTTTGATAAATAATTTGGTATTAATAAAGTAAAAATGCCCTCCTCATGACTTACTCCTTATACTTTTCGTTTTACTCCCTAAAGTATGTTTTACTCAAAAAACTCCCCCGAAGTTACTTTTTAATGATTTAAAGTTTTATTTAAAAATTATTGTTTAAAATTTATAGCTTTTTGTAAATCATGTGATACAAAAAATATTTACAAGTTCAGTACATGCAAATATATTTTACAAAGTAAATTATTTATATTAAAAATATATGTAAATATGTGTAAATTCATAATGTATATAATTTTATATAAAAAAGTGTGTTTAAGGGAAAGTTTTGTAATAGATATCTTTTAGGGGTGTAAATAATAAGAGTATTTTTTATTCAAAAAAAAAAAGAGTATTTTTTATTCATATCATGAGTGGGTATTTTGTTACATTTTATAGTTTACAGGAATAATTAATGCACTTCATGCATAGTTTAAGGGTGGAAAATGTATTTAACCTACAAAATTATGTAATTCTTAAATGGAGGTTTGAAATTGTAAATCTTGCCCTCGTTGTCTTTTTTTTTTTATATTATTTAAGTAAAAATTTGTAAAAAAAAATCAGAGGAGGTAAGTGAAAAATAATAAAAAAAAATTCTAAAAAATAATTAAAATTATAATTAATTATCCACAAGAGTAGTGTGGTCAGCTCACCATAACAAATGGATGAAAATCGAACAGAAACTATTGAATTGGGCTAGTTGTTAAACAACAATTAAAACTAGAAAATATTGATAATTTTTCAAACAATAAAAGAATATTTATAATTATGCAAATCTCATTAGAACTCGCTGTAATTTATTTTAAAATAAATTATAGAATATGTGACATGGTTAAAACATTAAAAACAGCCTGTATACCCCTCAAAATAGTCGAATATTGTGGCCTCTACCCCTCAAAAATCATGCCCAAATACTCGAGCAACAGTTACGATCCTCGTCTTTGGTCTATTTATGATGAGTAGTTTGGTCTATTTTACATGTCGACCAACTATAGCGACAAGTTCACATCTTACAATAATAATTATAATTTAAAATCGAATATTTAATAACAGCAAGAGACTCTTATGATCATCTCAAAAAGATTATAAAAGAAAAAAGACTCTCGATACTTATAAACGGGAGTTAATAACATCCTCCACCACGACAAGTTTTAACTATATGATACTTATATCTCTAATTAAATAATTTTAAAAATTAATTATAATTATTCATTTATTTTAAAGTGACTCTACGTCATTTTAATATCACTCTACAAATTCTTTTGTTGTGCCAGTAATGCCTTAAATTGATTTTTTTATTTATTTTTTCTAATATGATTTATTGGTTTATGTAATTTATTTATATTTATAATATATTTTAAAAATATGAAAGAATATTTAGAATATACACAAAAATAATGTATTACAACAACCATTACCCAAAACAAACATAGAAGAAAGTGGTATTATGATAATATTATTAATTGACGACATAAACATCGTACTTTACGACTTCATGAGCAGGAAAAATTTGGAAAGGGTTAAAGCTAAAGCAAACACAGGGGACGGGCATGCTTTTCATTTATGATTAATTTTTTTAATTAATTATAAATTAAAGAAGGAATGAAAATAGATTCAGAGTTCATCCAAACTCTCCCGATTTAAAGGTGGGCTTCAAAATTATGAATCGGTTTTACGAACTCAATCCAACCCGTTTAATTTTTTTTATTTATTATGTATATGTTTTGTATATATATTTTGTCAATATTTTCATTGTATTGACGTTGTGAAATTATTGTTGTAATTTTGGATTAAAATTACATGTTGAATCCATAAATTAAAAATAAAAAATTGAGAGAAGTTCATATCCTACATAGAAGTATAATGGGAAATGAAGGGCCTTGATATGTATATAATGGTGTATGTGGGGTGAGTGTGTCACACTTATATTTACTTATTCCACATGGGAAGTTTATAATCAAAATAAACTCCATGTATTAAGTTTAAGTTCAAATTGTATTTGAAGTGTTATGGAAACTAGAGTGAACATAAGGTTGCCCTACACGCACGCTGCCGCCACTCCCCGACTCCAGCTTTGGGCACAGGTGCGGGCGCTAGGGTGAATGCTGTCAATATATATTTTTTTGCAACAAAAATATTTGGAATTCTGGAATTAAATTAAACGTTTTACAAACTCAAACTTTAAGATTTAAACTTTAGGTTTTTCTGCAGAACGAGAACCTCAATACAAATTGTCTCTAGTACTTTTCTGCAGCTACTCCCGATTTTTCCAAGAAAAATTGAGTTTTGAGCTTAGCTTCGGTAAGGTCTTTTAGTGTTGGTTGAGGTGCTCGTTAGTACAAGTGCTATACTGAACGAACAACAACCATCTGATCCTAGAATAGGTAACACTGTACCCTAAGAACTTTATACAACGCGTCTAATTTCTTCAAGGCAATTAGAACCTTGTTATGTGATTCGTTTGTAATGTCGTCACCGTTCCTGCCAAACCATCCACTTTCATCAAACTCTGATGAGCATTTTACTAGTCTAATTGCGGAGTTACAACGACAACTCCGAAACAGACTTGACGAAATGGCAAAACTACGAAATGACCTATCCAGACAGGCTTATTACCATCATTGGGTCGAAAGAAAGGCTGATGAATTGAAAGAGAAAAAATTCAAGGCTTCGATGGAAGATAGAAGTCTTGAAGGCTGAACATGAAGTTGAGGTAGAACAACTCGAACAAGAAAACCAGCAACTTCGCCATGAAGTAACCGAGCTCATAGAGACTATAGATCGATTTGTTGAAATGCATCGTGAAGAACCAGAGAAGGATCCTGAAGAGGACCCAATGGAATATCCGAATGAGGATGATGAGCTGACTGATGAGAGCGTTATTGACTTAAAAGTATATCCTGTGATGAATTATTACTATACAACTTAGGTGAGTCGATTTACTGCTTTGATTTATTCAGTATATTAGTGTCAACAGTTGCATTGAGTATGATATACATATATATATATATGTGTGTGTGTGTGTGTGTGTGTCCAATAAATGTGACGAATATTTTCTTAGTCAGAATTTTAATTCCGAAGTTTCTATCTTTTCTTTACTTTTAAGTGAGAAGGGGGGTGACTAAGGGTAAACTTTCTTCTCTCTATGTCGCCGTCTCATTTCAATTGTTGTGATTTTTTCAACAATCTTGAAGAAAATAGAATATATTGAATGAATGAAATCAAAGTCAAAAATTTAATTTTAAATTGACTTAATTGGTAAATGCAAGGCCTTGACAACACAAAGAAACCAAAAGTTGCTGAAATGTTATGATGGTTGTAAACCATGTCAAGAAAATTTTGTTTAATAACAAAAGCAAACCTAGCCAACTGTTGGGGTTCTAGCAATGTCAGCAACTTATGTGTTTACACAACGCAAACTGCTAAAGTAGTCGTGAACTATTTGGATAGTTGATGATACTGAAATAATTGAACACTCTGATGCTAATAAATTACAATGTGAAGAGTCCAATTAACAATGAAAATAACAATGAGCATGAATAACTGAAACAGTTAGTATAGAAAGTGTAATATCCGAATCTTTATTTTCAAAGCGGGTCTTCTATAAGTGGGTGTACAATGTCTCGAATGTTGTTCAGTGGTTACTACCAAAGTTCCAAAAGGTTTTTTCCGTGGGAGTACTTCGGTATGTTGGTTGTGTTGGCATCAAGAATTTGATATGAAAGAGCGTTTTGGAAACTCATTGTAATTATGTTTTGACTACTTGATCATTATTTTATGGGATAATTATTGTCTACAATATGTGGTAGTCAATTTAAATCTGAATAAATATAGCTGATCATGATTTACTACCTGTTAGAATGAGACTAAGTACACAAATAACTTGGGTGTCTAATAGCTAAAATAATTAGGAGGACTTATCATTTCGTCTTTGACAAGAATTTCAGAACTACTTAATGTAGATCGCACTAACCTTGTGTAAGTTCAAATGAGATTCTAACAAAAAAGTAATTTATCACCTTTATAGATGATTGTAGTAGATACTAATATATTTTATTATAGATAAATTTATTTTGTTTAAAAAATAAAGTAGAAACTCAAACTGGTAAGAAGTTTAAATAATTAAAGTTGCTAGAGGAGAAAAATATGAGTTGAGTAAGTTCAATGAATATTGTTAAAATTTTTGCATTATTTACGAAGAGACTCCTCCATATTCCCATTTGTCAAATGGATTAGATGAACAAAAGAATAGAATTTCTAAAGATATAATTAACAGTCTTCTGTTAACCTCTGGATTACCTAAGTATTTGTGGAGAGAGACTTTGAACACGGTTTGCCGTATTCTGAATAGGGTCCCTTTGAAACACAATATGAGTACTCTTTTCGAATTATGGAAAGGTAGGAAACAAAACCTCAAATACTTTCAAGTGTGGGGTGCCTAGTAAAAGTACTGGTTGCAACCCACAAGAGAAAGAAATTGAGTCCTAAGACTGTTGATATTGTGTGCTTGGACTGTATGGAGACAAGTTATGCTTTGAGATTTTTAGTTATTAAATCAGAAAATCCAGACATTGAGGTCAATAGAATAATCAAATTTCATGATGTTATTATTCTAGAAGATATATTTCCTATGAAAAATGGGAATACCTTCAAGCGTTTCACTTGATAACACACTTGCCTCCACGCCTATTCCAGAACATGTGGAGAATATGACAAATATGGGGGTTAATCCTAGTAGTACTAGTCCGAATATGAGGAGTCAGATGAACCTAGACTGAGTAAGAGAGCTAGGGTTGTGAAGGATTTTAGAAGTGATTTTGTCACTTACAATATTGAGGATGATCCAGTAACCTTCAAAAATGTTATGGATACTTCAGAAGTCAAGCAGTGGAAGGAAACTATCAAAAGTGGGATCGACTCCACCATTTCTAACGGAAGATGGGTACCAGTCGATCTTCCTTTGGGGTTTAATACAATTGTGTTACGTGGATCTTTAAAAAGAAACTGAAACCTGACGACCGTCGATAAGTTTAAGGCCAGATTGGTGGCTGAGGATTTTAAAGAAAAGAAGGGAATAGACTATTTTGATATATTTTCTCCGGTAGCTCGGTTGACTACAATTCGGATGCTAATAGCACTTGTTTTGGTGTATAGTCTCCTGATTTGGACGACACAACACTGACATGGCTATATATAATATATCTTTTAATTATATATATTCTCAATTTTTCATAAAATTAAAATATGCAATATGAAAAATATTAAGATGAAATATAAAATAAGCATGTCTTACATCTACCTTTTTAATCAAATATGGATTAAGAAATATACATAATCAATTTATTTATTAAAAAAAGCAATGAAATTTTTTTAATAATTTATAGTAGTTAAATCGTGAACATCTCTAAAATTTTTAGTAATTTTATCCTAATTCTTTTAGTTTAAGAAGAGTGAATTAATTATTTTTTTTATCAAGCCTATTTTTTTTTAAAGACAACTCCAAATATTTTGAAATTATAAAAAAATTAAAACGTGTCAGACATGCCTCCAAAACGTATCGAACACACCAACAGCCAGGTCCGTGGCGTGTCTGACGTCGTGTCCCCTTTTTTAATTTTTTTTCTTTTTGGACACTCCTAAGCTGCGTCCAACATGTGTCTGAGTTGTGACCATGTTCGACAGTAAATTGGGTAATTTTTCAGAGTGTCCATGTATTATAGCAAATAGGATATCCACAATAGTTCACACACAGTTGTAGCTATGTTGCGATACTCTGCTTCATCGAAGGATTTGGAAATTGTAACCTACTTCTTGGACTTCCAAGATATAAGAAAAGAGCCAAGGAACACGCAAAAATCAGTAAAGGACCTTCAGGAATCAAGGCAAGATTCCTACACAACATCAGAGTAGGCAGACAAATGGTGCTAGCTGTGTGGAAGAAAAGAACAGGGACATCCAAATGTGTGGTTCTGGGATGTTGTAGAAACTGATTTAACTATTGGATGGGAAAAGAGATATTTGGACAAGCTAAACCAATATAGCATACGACCAACTAATCAGTTGTAATTATCTGGAAATGGCAAAAGTGAGCCCCATCAAATGTGAGTTTAAGACCTAGGGGAAAAGGGGTAGACGATGGCTTAGCATCAACCATGGAGGCCTCCAAAAGAATATCCTGCAATTATTTATGTTGAGTAACATGAAGGTCATGATCTGATATGGTAAATTCCAAGCCCAAAAGGTATTTTCCAGGGCCTAAATCTTTAACGGTGAATAAACGGTCCAGGTATTGCTTAACTACAGTTAGATCAATTTTAGAATTTTTCGTGAGTAGAATGTCATCCACAAAGACCAGGAGAGCAATAAAACCAGTCTCATCACTCTTAAAGCACAGCAATTGTCATGAGGCAACTGAGAGAAGCAAAAAAATCCAACAACTTAGTAGTCAACTCTAAATTTCACTGCTTAGAAGCCTGCGTAAGACCCAAGAGAAACTTATGCAACTTGCAAACTTGACTTTGTTGTGCTTTGGGTGTATCCTTTAGGTGGATCTATGCAAACTTCTTCATCTAGGTGACCATGTAAAAAAGCATTGTTACGGCTAAATGAAGGAGTGGCGAAGATTTTGAAGCTACAATAACCAAAAACATGCTTACAATGACAGACCTAGCAACTCGGGAAAAGCTCTCAAAGTAATTTACACCTTCAATCTGGTTGAGGCCTTGGCTACCAACCTCGTCTTGTATCTATCAATACTTCCATCTGGATTAAACTTCAATTTAAACACCCATTTTGACCTAATGGTTTTCTTATGAGGAGGCAAATGTGTAAGCTCCCAAGTCCTATTTTTTTTTAAGTGCCTGCAACTCTTGATCCATGGCGTTTATCTAGTTTAGGTCCTTGCTAGCCTAGAGATAAGTTCTAGGTTCGTGCACTGAATAAAACTAAGTTACAAAAACATCTGTGCTAGACTATAGGTATTAGGAAAATAAGAAGTAGAATGGGCAGCATGATCTTCTGGGGACAGGATCATCAAAAGGTGGAGCAGAGGTGGAAATAAGCACCTCTATAGATGAAGAGGAGGGTAGACTTGGATAACATAAAGTATTTGGAGAAGAGTCAGAGTCAGAAACACGTAAAGGCAGGAAAACTGATTCATCCTCTAAGAAAGTAGAGTGGAAAGGAAATACTTGGTTCATGGAACACATCTCTAGAATCAAACAGAGAATTGCTGTCAATATCATAAACTCTGTAAACTTTTCTGTGCTTACCATAGTCCAGAAAAATACATTTGTAAGCTCGTTGATCAAATTTTTGTTTGTGGGTAACAGAGGCATCCAATGACCTTTAGCTGGGAGTATGTAGGGGTTTTGTGATATAGGTGTTCAAAGGGGGATTTCTAGTCAAGAAGTGGGATTGACAGTCTATTAATGAGGTAAGCAGCTATGAGTATGGATTTGCCCCAAAATTTCTTGGGATATTTTGACTGGAATAGTAAAGCTTTAGCCATCTCAAGGAGTTGTTTGTGTTTTCTTCCAACTACTCCATTTTTTTGTGGAGTGTAAGGGCATAAAATTTGATGTATAATTCCCAAAGAAGTAAAGAGTGTAGCATTGAGAGCTCACAAACTCAGTACAATTATCTGTTCGTTCTACTTTGATATCGGTGTGAAATTGGGTAAGGAGCAACTTGAAAAAGGTATCAAGTATATGCACAACCTATAATTTATGTTTAAGTAAAATGTCCAAGTCCCTCTGCTATAATCATTTACAATGGTCAAGAAATAATAGCATCCAGACAGAGAAGGGAACTTATATAGTTCCCACAAATCCATATGTATTAAAGCAAAAGGATGCTATGTTTTTATTTCATAATTAGGAAATGGAAGTTTGTGCTGCTTTGCCAAAGGGCAAACATTACATTTATGAGTAAATTACAAATGTTGTATGTTTTTGGACTAATATAGAAGGATGTCCAAGCCTTCTATGCCAAAGGGTGAATTGATCTGAGCATGAAAGCGGATGCTGGTACGCAGTGAAAAAAATATGAATTGTGTTTAGATGGAAGGAGGAAATATCCAGAATGTATAAGTTGTCCGACAGTTTGCCTACAAAAATTATCTTCTTATTCTCCCGATTCTGAAATAAGCAATGAGTTGAATGATAAAACACATCAATGTGCACAGTTGTGCAAAATTTTGGTACAGATAACAAATTATATTTAAAATTGGGAGCCAAGAGGACATTCTTGAGGATGAGATTATGTGTAAGTGTGTGCATTTCCTGTGTGAGAAACAATTTGATTGGTACCATTTGGTAAGTGTATTGTGGTAGTGATGGAAAGGGTAGCAAGATCAACCAAGAGATGAGGGTTAGCGCACATGTGCTTAGTAGCACTAGTATCCACAATCCAACAACTTAAAATATCACCTTCATGACTAGCAAGTGCACAATTCATACCTACGAAGTCATCCAATTGTGTGAAATGCACCTTGGCAAAGGATCATGTTGTTGTGTTGCTTGTCCTCTCATCAACTTAACCAACTCCTGCCTCCGCATCTCCTTCATGACGCGACTGCACTGGTCTATTCTCTGTGTTCGCTGCAAAAATTCTGCCTTGAGCTCTAGTTTTCTTTTTCTTTTGTTCAACTAGATCTTCGTACCAGTCTGGTGTCCCATGGATCTTAAAATATGTGTCACTCGTGTGTCCTAACTGGTTGTGGTGCTCACAATACTGTTGTCTTTTATCCAAAAAGTTCCTACTTCTCTAATTACCTTTGAACCCAACATCCCTCCTAATTCTAGTTCAAACCTGAATCGTCACATTTTCTCTAGGTTTTGTCAGTTCCAAGTCACTTTCCTTTGTTTCTCAACACTTTGGACCATTGAATAAGGTTTGCTAAATAATGGAATTGGATCCATCACAAGCAGTTGATTCCATACGTAATCAAATAGCTCCCCTAACCTCATTAAGAGCTGCATTAACTGAGCAAACAAGGCTAGATCAACCACTTTCTTTGATACACCACAGTACAACCATTGCAAGTCCATTGTGGTGTTGGCATTAGGACCTCAAGTGCATCCAACGGCTTTCCAAGCTTCAAGTAACAATCCACCACTAATAAATTCCCTTGCTGTTGTAATTGATATAGCAAAAATCTATTACAGTTCCTATAGCTCTCTTCTAAGTCAAGCCACAAACTTCTTGAAGACTTGGTGTACATAAATCCTTCCATTATATCCTTCAAAATGAAATATAAAATCCAAGTCATCACCATATTGTCAACTCGATTTTACTTATCAAAGGAAACATCATTTACATCAGGTTTCAATAAGGTTCTATAGATGAAGCCTAGCTTCATCCTCGCACAAAGTGTGTGCTTGATTGTGTGGCTCCAATTTCGATAAATTTTTCCAGTTAAAGGCGCGCACACCAGCAACATTCTTGGATGATCCGCTCCATGGAGCTGCAAAACTTCAATCTCCGGTTGTGTGCTCAATCCTGTTGTGGTGCTTGCAGTCGCAACTGTTGTAGTTGTATATTCTCTATCTCTATTTTTCAATCAAGTTTTTTCCACCACAGTAATTTGTGGTCAGATCTACAGACCAAGTATGCAGAGTCCTTCAAATAAAGGCTCAAATACCATGTGAAATTATCAAGTAAACTGAAAAGAAAAAACAAGGAATCCATGGAAGATATTCCTGAATTGTATTGTTGAAAAATCATATGTTGTTACAATGAATAAGAAGACAATATATACAGGAACAAAAAGTAACTATTTGTAACTAATCTCTCAAAATGTTGTAACTGCTTTTTGATACCTAAGCATCCAACTAAACTAAGTTGAAAACGTAAAAGGCTACAAATAAAAGTGTTATCACTAAAACACGACTTATAAAGAAAGAGTTGTAAAACTTTAAATACGCAAGGCTCTGCACTTCTTCTACTAGAATCTGCAATCCTCTGCAAAATAATATATACGAAGGAACTCACCAGATGTATAACACATAAATAAAATATTCTGATAAATTTTAAAAATTAATGTAGAATAATTTGTGCTTTTAACATTGTTGTACGTGAAAATGATCTAAATCAATGAGACTTAACCATCCTAGAAGAAAGAAAAAAATCGTGAAAGCTCAAATGATAGCAAGGCCCAAGTAATGACAGCAATTAGGCCAGGCCCCGTTGATGCTAGGTTTCAGATTTTATCTAAGACCTGCACCCAAATCTGTCCTGCTTGATTTTTCATTATTTATATATTTATGTGTGATACTAGTTAATAGAAAATTATGGTATTAAATATAAATTCTTAAACAATTATGCATATATCCAACTCTACATAAGAAACACAAAAAATAAAAACTAGTTGATTGTATTCTTTGTATTATATAATTCATTTTAGATTAAAAAAATGTGTTAAAGTATCTAATTTTAAAATGATATTATTTACTGAAAAAGTAAAAAATAATAGTTGATTGTATTATTTGTAGTATTTAATTTAATTTTAATTTATAAATACCTATATCAAATTTATTAATGTCATTTTATTATAAGATACAAAATTAAAAGTCAAGCCAAAACGGGGGGTTGTTGGCAATACAGGGAGGGTCGGGTTTCTTAAAAGACAGGACCAGAAAATTGGCGGGGTGGGGCAGGGTTTTTCTTATTGGGTGGGTCTTAGGTTCGGGCAAACCTACCCTAGACTGACCCTCTTGCCATCGATAAGCCCAAGAGATCTTAAAATGGTTGAAAAATCCAGTTCATGTAAGGGCCCATTTAGGAGGATGACCCTAGGGAGTCTAGGCAGCGAATTCCCATAGGATTATTTGTTCCACACCACCTAGAGATCTGTTGAAATATTTTGAGTTCCAACAGCCAAAACTAGGACACGTGGCAATCGAAGAAGACAAGCTAGAATCGCCATTCATCAAAGGTAACCACCTGCCAAAAGATAAAAGAGTCATATCTGTAGAAGGATGTCTCAATCCCAAGGAGCAGATAAGCTTCAACCGGCAAAGCCACGACAAGTGACAACATAGAAGGACGAGCTGAATGGCGTCCTTATCGCAAAGTGTAACTTCCCAATGAGAAAAGCTAACCCTACCCGATGAGAAATGTCTCCTTCCAACTGAATCCCGGAAGACGTGGGATCCTATCACCTCACTTGGAGGCTGAATGGATAATCTTCGATTTTCGATACTAGAACATGTGGCAAGAAAAGAGGACAAGTTGGAAAGTATCCTTATCCCGAAGATAACCATCTCCCTGAAGATCAAGAAGCTCACCTACGAGAGGGCATCCCTCATCCCAAAAAACAAGGAACTTTTATCATATCCGTAAGCCTATGTCTATGTATAACTGCTAAGCTCTAGAACTCAATTTGACATTTGAATTTCACACTCATCCACACTCATTTGTGTACTCTTTTAATTTATGTTGCTCCATTTTTTAAATTTTCTATCTCGATCTATATTACTGACTTAGATGTCTAAATGTTAATATATGTTTTGCAGGTTTCAACCCGCAAAACTAGCAATAAGCCTAAAGATCTTGTTCAAATCACTAGACTAGAGCGTTTTTTGCTCACACCAATTATATACGTCAAATTAATAATAATAATGCACTGGCAGTAACAATACAAATATAATAATAATAGTTATTTTTTATCAGCATATCATCAATATATATCTTCACTAATTCTTTTCGCTAAAAACTTTATACATAATTTCTTTGTCATTAATTATTACTAGTGACAACTTCACAACATAATGGTCCACATTAGAATTATAAAACTCATTATTTGATAATTTAATATATACAACTAGTGATAATATTGAAATTAACAATTGAATCTTTTCTACATCTCTAATCTCCTTTTCTTTATAGTGAATGAGTTGTGTCTTTTAGCTTGATGTATGTCTGAATTTAGTAAGTATATTGGGATTATATAAATGCAGATTAGGAAAAATCCAAATGCACTTAGGTAAATTAAGAATCTTGAAACTTGGCATACATAATAAGAAATTGTAAAAACCATACTAGAAAGTATTCGATTACAGTCCTCCGATACGTAAGTCAACAAAGTTATAAAGGAGGAAGGATGAATATCGTAAGAAAATATAAGATGTCGAAAGTTATACTTAATATAAAAGGCTAATGTCTGTAAATATTCCAAACTCTATAATTTTTTGTTAACGGTTGGATGATCATCACATGAATATATAAAAAGTATAGATTTTGATCTATTTTATAATTAATAGAAAAATAAAACACTACGTAAATTTTCAAGAAATTGAGACAGTCCTACATAATAGCTAATAAAATTCCTTTATATATCATTACAAAAAACTGCATTTGATAAGAAGAAAAAACGGGCTAGAGAAAACAGCAACTTATTCCGCTCTTTGGCTGAGGTGGACTTTCTAAATTGCAATGTCTTTGTCATAATTTAATTATTATTATATATATATATTATATATATCATATATGAATCGTCATATCTTATGTCATACTCTTTGTTTCATTTTTTAACTCCTTGTATTAGTTTAATTAAATGTTATCTTGTTAGATCTTTTTGCTTGAGTTATTAGAAAAAATATAATTTTTCACTTTGATTAATGATTATAATTAAAAAAAAGTATGGTTAATACAAATTAATCATGATTTTGATAGCCGTTGAGACTGCAAGTGTGATTAAAATATTAGTCATGATCAAAATCATGGTAAATATTTTGACTATGACTAAAAATTATGGCGAATATTGATTAATCATGGTAAAAAAATTTAAATTTTTACTTTAATTTTGTCTAACCATGATCATGATTTTTTAAGCGTGGTCATTTATAGTGTAACAAAAATTTAAATTTTTTTTGTAGTGAACCCAATTCCTGATGAGTAAATTAACAACTTCTACACATCTAATTAAGTCATTATCCAAATTAATTATAATTGCACAAGTACTTTGTAATCTTCCTTTCACAAATATTTGAATTATTAATTCTATATTATAATTCTTTTTAAGGGAATTCTATATTATAATTAAAACCACAACATATATATATGTTTTTTGTTAATAATTCCAATCTTCATTTTAATGGAGTGTGATGGGTTCGATCTCTAGTTATCAGTAGTTATGATTCAAATCGAGTATTTGAAAATAATGGAGCACTCAGACGACCACACTCCACAAGAGCCGTTATACTGATTATTCGTTCCCTATTTATTTTTTAACAGAATTAAACAAAAAATATACAATTGAGATAATTACAGAGCTCTCCCTAATATTTAATTTAATTACACCTAAATTCCCTAGAATTTAAGATATTATAACTAGTACCCCTATAATTTGCTATTATCCAACATACAAACTCAGTAATTAATGATATTAACCAGTTTGACTATGTTTAAACTCATTTGAAATTTATTTGATTATGTTTATCTTAAAATATTAATGTTCCTAACTTGTGATAAAAAATTTAAAATCATATCTAATTAAATTAGTAAGTATATTTAACTTACTTCAATCAAAATTATTTTGAATTTAAAAATCTAATTGAATATATCTTTAATATTTTAGTTTGATATATTTATATCTTATATTTTAGAAAATTATATTAATAAGTATATCTTTAATTAAATCCAATCAAACTTACAGAAATTAACTTGTACTTTCTTACATTTGACAATAGAAACATAACACATGCAAAGTAAAAATTTAGAAAGAGAAAAGATAATCGTTCGAATTGATATTTAAATCTAAGTATAATATTATGGGCTTAAATTTGAATTTAGAATTTTAGTAACGTATATGGTTAAAAATCCTTTAAATATTTCATATATTTTTTGGTATTGTATTTTACTAAATATTAAATTATAGGGTTCTAGCTATAAATAAAAAAATTTGAATGGGCCAATTTTAATATGACAAGTCTTACACGGGACGTGCCTGTAATTTGAATAGACCCCGGGGAGGTTTATGTAATTTACAACGAAGGGTAAAAGAGTAATTTTATCAAAAAAATTGATTAGGATTTTTTAACAAAAGTCATTGTCAAGAAAGGTAGATGTAATTTGTTAAAGTTGAAGAGGTCTAAGTGTAATTAGATCAAATTTAATTAAGAAGGGGACGATGTAATTATTTTTTAATTTTTTATTGTAGAAAACAACTATATATTTAATTTACTTTTATTTTCAAAATAATGATTTTTTTCTACATTTAATTTATCAATTTAATTATTTTTAATGCAGCAATAATTGTAAGATTTGAATATTTAGTAACCTCAAAAATATCAAAATAATCAACACGATATGCTAGTTAATGAATAAAAATAAAAATAAAAAAACTGAATACGTAAAAAAAAAAAATATTATTATTATTATATTATATTATTGACTTCTCAAGTAACACAAAACTAGCCTATACAAGTAACTATTGTTAGCGGCTATTAATATTTGATTGAATTGACATCAGTACTCCACCCGATATGATTATATATTTGTATAACACAACTGTAAGCTGCAGTCCTTAGACGTCATTGGAAAATAGCTATTTATAGTCAATCAATTATTGTAAATTTTCTGCCTATTTCATGAACAAACAAAATGCTACTTGTAAATTACCAGTTTCAGTCATTTTCACTCTAATTTATAATTCTAAAAAACATATAAAATAATAATTTATAATTTAAAAAGACATTTTGGGAGTTCAAAAAATTGGATGCAAAACCTAACAAAAAGCGAACGGAATGAACTCATTGTTAGACGTACGCTAAAAATCAGGGGGTGTTTATAATTTTTCAAATAATAATGAAGTATTTATAATTATGTCAAAATTAAAAAAAAAAAAAGTAGATGGAATTTACCCTAAAATATATACACAAAATACTATACAACAAAAGAGTGTTCGCTAAAAAATTTAAAGAATTTTTTTTCTTCAAATTTGGTTTGTCAAACTGAATTAATAAAATTTAAAGAATTTTTTTTCTTCAAATTTGGTTTTTCAAACTAAATTAATTACACTTGTTATATAATTAATCATATTTTTTGAATTATACCTATCACGTAATTATTTCAGATCTCATCATTCTTAGTTCAAAATGAAATTGAAATTGGAGATAATTAGCATCCGTGGAAGACGCAAATGTAAATGATCTAATATTAATTCTTTTTAGAAATCAATAAATATTTAATTACAAGAACTATGAATTTATTTATTTAAACCTCTTTAAATTTAATTTATAGTAAGTTGTCACGAATTTTCTTCTACTTCATTATTTTTTTTTAATTTATGGTTGATGGTGACCAAATTCCAAATAATGCCTCGTTTGGTTTTCTCTTTAATTTGGCCCTAAATGGCCGCTCTCGTCTTTTTTTTGTGAATCAGTTACAATTATATCATAAATTTCAATTATCAATTATTAATATTAAATATGTAAAATTAATCAATTAATTAGACCAACAACTACTACTAAAATGTATGTGCAGCTTATATAAATATCACTTAAAATAAAAAATATTTATAAACTTTTATTATCTAGTATTTACGACCAAAAAAGATGACAAAAAAAAATAATAATTATTGAAAGATACCGGAAAATGGGGACTTAGATAAAAAAAAAGTAAAAAACAATATTAAATGTAAAAAATAGATAAAAAAAAAATGATAGACATCAAAGAGCTGCTCTCCCTTAAAATACAGTATAGATAAATAAATATCCACACATTTATGGAACTCGAATTCATAACCTCTTAATTATGGTACCTTAACTTCGCCAATTAAATTATAGATATCATTTTTTAAATAATCAACTACCGTAAGTTCTCACTCTATTTCAAATTCAATGCTTCTGTTTTTTTTTTAATTTTCTTATTTTGTGATAATAAATTTTATGTCGCGTATTTCAAGGTGAAGATAATTTTTACAAAGATGTCATCTAAATCAGTATTTGATTCTCTTTGACTATCTCTAGATATAAAATAGTAAAAATATTTAATATTTTAGTTTTATCAATTTTCAACTTCGTACCATCCCAAAACACGATGGAGGTCCTGAATTTGAGTTTAATTGAACGTGTGGATATTTATCTCAATTTATATGAATTTATTGTGATTTCTCATAATTGTTTTTAAGTATGATGTATCGATCAAATCGATTTATTAAAAAATTGATGTCATTGAAAAAAAAAAAAGGCACGACGGAGGAAGAATTGAATATGCATATTTTGCCCATGCTAATGAAAGTTTATTGAAGTAGTGAAGTTGAGGGCTCACAATTCGGAAAGTTACAGGTCTGGATTTCAGAAAAACGATATACGACTATTTTTATAGTTTTATTCTTTCTTTAAATGTATTTTTTTCGATTTTAAATTATAAATAATGTATTAAATTTAAATAATGTAAGAAATCTTTTGATAAGTGTTGCCGTTGATTTCAAAACATTGCTTGGAAAATTCCAATTTCTTGAAAAAATAGTATAGAGAGTGGAAATTAAAATGGTGTGTTACATAGATGAATTCTAGAATTCATTTCAGCGTCGCACCAAATATGACGATAGTGGTTGACCTGCGTTTCTTTTTCTTTTAGTTTTCGATAAATTACAATAAATACCCCAAAATTTAGCATAATTATAAATATTTCTCATTAAATGAAATATTATTAATGCCTCATTAATTTTTGATGATATTATATAATTTTTGAATCGATGTCTAATATTGTTAATTTTATCCTTATTATATTTTTTTAAAAAAACAAATGAATAATTGTAAAATAATCTGACTAGATGAATGGGAAATTTTTTAAAAAAATTCAATTAATCAATAAAAAATTTTCAAAAAAAATAAAATATAAATATAATTAAAGTTATAGTCTACTAGAGTATTATGTCAGTTTACCACAAACATGGATGGAAAACTAACAAAAACTCACGGATTGAGCTAGTTGTTAAATGACATTTAAAATCAGTGAGGCATTTAATTATATCAAATCTCAAAAAATATTGTTGTAATTGCATTTTTTGTTTTATGTGGAACATTTACAGTAGTTTCTTGTATCACCGTCGTGAGTCAACGCACATGTCCAGAGCCATAGAAACAGTCTAACCCAACTTGAGTTGAGATTCATTGTATTTTGCGTCATGTAAATCGGTTACAATTCAAAGATAGTGATCCATCACATAAGAAATATAACTATACCTGGAATGTAATTCATTTCAATCTATTAGATAAGAATTTTATTAGCAAGCTTATATTTTGCTAACATTATTTCTCTAAATTACTCTTAATACAGTCTGATCAAACACATAATCTTTTCATAAAAAAAATAAATTTCACAGATGAGCCGATATGTATTGACAGTTGTCATGTGGTTGATATATAATTTATCATATAATTGATCTGATCCAATCAAATCTAATTTGAATGAACAAAAACCCAGAGATGGCATATATGCCATTTACATGACTTGATAAATTACTTTCAATATAATCTTCCTACTCACACAGAGAGTCGAGCACATAAATTTCTCGTAAAAGATAATTATTTTTGGGATAATCACACTGTTTTCTCTTAAGGTTTGAGGGAATTATACATAAACTCTTTGTGGTTTGAAAAATTATATTTAATACCCTGACATTTGTATTTGTCTAATAAATAGATTTCTCAATTAGTCAAGATTCACTAAATTTGTCAATATTAGTAAAAAAATTAAATAAAAATTCTTACTTATTCCAATTAACTTACTACTGATTTATTACAGGTCAAATAATTTATTTTTACCAAACTACTTGTATACATTTTCACACGCTAATGCATGTAAGGGAGTATATCTTCACTTTTATAAGAATAATTTAGTAAGAAAAAATTTTATTTGACTTGAAATAAGTCATTAATAAGTCAAGGAGGGTAATATGAATTATCAACAATTCGATGGATTTTAACTAATAAAAAAATTATTTATCAAATAAACATTATAGATACTAATATAATTTTCTAAAATATATAGAATTTACGTATAATTATGCTAAATTGGAAGGAGTGATAATATAATTATACCTTCTAATTTAGTACAATTGAGACAATATGTAAAGAGAGTTGACTTGGTTTACATGCATTGATTGGAGAGACAGAAGAGAAGTTGGATGGATGCAATGAAATTGAGAGGCAATTTCCATGCAAGAAAATGTCAATCCCATAAAAGACATAGCAATGATGAATATATAGTTGGAAGAGTACTACATTTTAATATTTGTCAGCCCTTCACATTGAAAGTTGCAATGCCAATGGTCATACAAATCCGCCCACACTTCCAGAAACTCTCTGTCTCTCTCTCTCTCTCTCTCTCTCATTAGAGTCTACTCTCTTTGGATTGTTGCAAGATGACACACACCCAACCCAACTTATCCCAATGCTAATTTGAAAGGATAAACTACAACCAATTTTTCTAATAAAAAAATTATAATTATCTTTTCAAAATTATAAATATTCTAACAAATATATCCTACAATAAAATTATTACAATAGCGTACTTATTACGGTTCAATGGGCGGGTAATATCTAGACATATACCCAATAATTTTATGTTAGACCCACACCGAACCTAATTATTTTATATTACAACCAAACACGAATTTCACACCTATTGAAATAAGTATTTTGAATATGGGTAGGGTTTAGACCCTAAATACCCATGAGTATGAGTACTGAACGAGTAAAATTTAAAAATATAAAATTTTATCAAATTTGTAAATTTTTTCTATATCAATCAACTCAACTTACGTGTCATTTAAAATTTTTAAATTTTGTACATAGTATATTAATTTTTATATATTGATATTTGAAAAAAAAAACAAAAAACACAAGTTTTTCATCTTTGCTTTCATAGTGACACTTCCAAATTAAATTTATGATAAAATGAATTTAAACGTAATAAGAAAAAGAATAGAAAAATATATAAAAAAATTTAGATTAGTTATGCTCGACTAATATATGGAACTTGTAAAATTTTTATGAACTTGAATTAAAAAAACTCATTAAATTAATGTTGAACGCAATTTCAAATGGATAAAAAGAATTATTTCAAAGTTAAAATATGGTTTTCATTGTCGATTGTGTAATTGACTAATAATGATTAATTTTTTGAACAGAGGCTATAGCATTATTTATATTGCAACGATGTTCAATTTGCACATGTAAAAAATGGAATTGCTTTTAATTTATTTTATTGATTTCAAGTTCATCAAATATTTTTCTTAAATTAATTTAGTATTAAGTTATGATGATATTATTATAGAAAAATACATAATTGTTGCATTCATTTTAACATAGCTAAGACCCAATGGATAATATTCAAATCGGACCCAATTATTTTGGATATAGTATGGGTAAGACCTAATGTGTATTGTATGAATGTGGTCCAGGTATGGTATATAAATAATAACCATGGGTACTTATCGGGTCCGCGTAGGGTAATGCCTGCCCATTGACAGACCTATGTTAGGATATTTATAATGAGGATATTTGTAATTTTTCAAACAATAAGAGAATATTTGTGATTATGACAAACCTCATGAGAGTCTCTTGTAATTAACCCTTTAAGTATTATTACATCTTACATACAATCAAGTCTATATGTTTGTAATTTGAATACTCTACAGGGTAACTTACAGCACTCCAATGAGATTTATCATAATTATAATTATCATCATATTGTTTGAAAAATACAAATACCCCTAAAATTAATAATCGTCTAACAAATACTCTCTCTTGATAGCGATTGTAGGGAGTTATTTGTTAGAAGAATTCCAGGAGATGTATTTATAATTTTTCAAACAACAAGAAGATATTTGTAGTTATAGCAAACATCAGTGGAGCCCTTTGTAATTTACTTTTAATTTTTATATGCAGTAATTATATGATTACATCAATTATCTCAATAAATAGAACAACACATGTTCGGTCAATACATCAATATAACTAAGAACAATTAAACAAATTTTTAGAAATTCACATAAAGTAAGACAAATACCTACACAATACAAAAAAATATGTTATAGTAATGATTTTAGTGACGACCAAGTTATTAATTTGGAACAGCTTTTAGAAGTTGTAACGGTCTTTGTAATGGCACCCCCTACCGCGGCTTTTTTGGGCATTACAAAATATTTGTAACAGCTTGCTTGGCAGCCATTACAATTTGTAACAATCTTATTTACGACCATGATAGACCGTTACAAGAGTAGTCCAATTGCAGAAAATGCATTTGGACTTGTTTTTGGAACAAACAAATTAAATTTGATTTAATTATTATTGGAACGCATTTGTAACACTTTTAGGTATAGTTGTGCTTGAATGTTGGACCAGTTGTTGGAATACTTTTTGCAGCTGCCTTGTATTGTGTTGTAATGGTTGTTGTGTCGAGTTTTGTATTTTTTTTTCAACAGTTTTTGTAAAGGCCTTTGTAACTCCATATGCGTATATTGGTTTTAATTTTGCATCTGTCTTTGTTACTGTTTTTTATACTGCTTTAGTAATAGTTTTTTGGGAAAAGTATTATTTTAGTCCACTAAGTATGTCTAATTTTAATTTTAATTCGATAACTATGTTCATTTTAATTTAGATCCAATAACTTATGAAATTGCTTACTTTTAGTCCTCTGGTAGATTTTCGGACAATTTTACCCCTATGAGTGCATATGGACTAAATTTAGTCCTCTGGTAGATTTTCGGACAATTTTACCCCTATGAGTGCATATGGACTAAAACTGCCTTTCAAACGTTGCATAAGATAAAATTGTTCGAAAATCTGCCACAGGACTAAAAGTAAGCAATTTCGTAAGTTACTGGACCTAAACAAAAATGGACATAGTTATCAGACTAAACAAAATTAGGCATATTTAGCGGACTAAAATAATACTTTTCCCTAGTTTTTTGGACAGTTGTTTTTAAAAGTGATAGTTATATTTGACATGACTTTTGTAACGGCTTTTGTGATTCTATGATAGCCATTCTTATTCCCAAAGTCATTACAAAAGTAATGACAATAAATATTTTTCTATAATACAGATTTTTTTTTTTTTAAATTCCAAAATATTTTTAAGAAATTATGTTTAACAATCCAACATATATATTCAACAATCCCACAAATATGTTCAACAATCCAACAAATATATTGAAAAAGATTCAACAAAATTATGGGGACGGGGTGGTGGGGCAGGCGACGATGGTGGATGGGGCTGATGACGGTGGTGCGTGAGGGGAGGTGGGGGCATTGAGGCTGGTGTTGGGTGCGGTAGTGTGGGCGAGGGGAGACAAACAAGAGAGGACAGAGAGAGAGAATGAGAGAGTGGGGGCCAATGGTGGGGGTGGGGCAAACCTGGGGAGGAAAGGGAGAGTGAGAGAAGACAGTGAGGAATGAGAATAATCTGCTAAGTATCGATTATATATCTTCGCCGTTTCAAAAATCGGTGTAAAGGGTATTACAATGAGTGAACAGTCGTGCTTTAAGAAATTACAATAACATGACCGTGTATATAGCCATTACAAATAGAGTTACAAGATATGATATTTGTATTACCATAAACGACATCGTATTGGAAACCATGTAAAAAATTGTTACAAAGTGTATTCCAAAATTATTAAACGGTGTCATTTGGTCCAACGTGTTCAAAAAGCCGTCACAAAGGAATAATTAATTATTTTTCACTAAAATGTATAAAAAAATCCATACTAAAAAATTATCCATTATATGGAATAATAAAATTGAAATACATAAAAACAACTATAATTGTCATTAATACATTTAACAGTATGCAATAAATTTGAATATTCATAAATTACATTGATGTAACTATCCTCTTACATTGTTGAATTGCATGGGTTAATCGTTCCGTCAAAATTCAGATCAAATTATTAGATATGATCATACTTATAAAAGAATACATTTGCCGAAATTTTAGCCTTATCGGGTATACAGATGTCGAGATATCGTACCCAAAACATAAGAGTAATCATTCAAAACGGTGTATCGTTGAATTAGGCCATGTGATTTTAAATCATACCGTCTGATATAATCTAATGAACACATTCTTGTATATCTTTAAATTTGGTATGAATTGGGTGCCAAAATTTTAAGATATCGTAATCGCAAACATAAATTTTTTAAATAGATCAAGGGTTATAACGACTTTTTAAACAGTTCAAATATTTTATTCTTGTACTGGTTTTTTGGACAACTTTTGTAATGGCCAATTAAATGAAAAATTTTCCGCAAGCTTTTTCATTTTGCCGCCATTAATATCAGGTGGACTAGCCTTTGTAACAGCTTGTTAAATCATAGTCGTTACAAAAATTCATTTCCCTTCATTTTTTCAGATGGCGCCAAAAGTTTTCCACCATAATTTGGAACAACTATTGTAACTGTGTGTTTAATATTTGGTCGTTCCAAATAATTTTTTTTCAAAATATTAATTTTTTTATAAATTATTGCAAATTTGAAATAATTCATTACAAAACAATAGATCATGAAAAAGTAAAGGGAGAGGGAGAAGGACTCATTAAAAAAAATACATATTTATTTATAAAATATTAAACATTTGAAATATTTCATTACAAAACACTAGATTATGTAGCATCATATTCATCAGTCTTGTATTCCTCGTAGTTATTTTCATCATCCTCATCTTCTTCATTATTAGTTTGACCATGTCGCATCTGTAATGTGCCTAGACCCTATTGGTGTGCAATCGAAAAATCAACAACGATTTGTATACCAGCAGGATCATGGAGATTGTACGTCTGATTGTCTGTAGCAACTTCAGGGACTGGTACAACTTCTTCCGGTTAATATGCAATATCAGTCCATCGAGACATATGCTTCACCTGTTATCTCACCTTTATTCTTTTTAAGACATATGCTCGGGTGATAAGGTGTTTTGACTGGTATCTCATCTTGACTATTGAATTTATCCAAAATTTTCTTTATGTAGTGTGATTGACAAAGAGAGATTCCATTTTCAGTTTTTTCTAATTTTAACCCCTAGTATTACATCAGCTTCTTCTAAATCTTTCATGTCAAACTGTGCTGATAAGAATCTTTTTGTTTCCTCAATTGTTTCTATGGTGGTGCCAAAAATCAGCATATCATCGACATATAGGCATATAATAACACATTCGGTCCCAAACAATTTGAGTACAAACATGTATCTTATACATTTGTCTTGTATCTATTAGTTTCTAAACTATGATCAAACTTTTCATATCATTGTCTGGGTGCTTGTTTAGTCCATATAGTGATTTTTTGAGTTTACATACTTTATTTTCTTGATTAGGTACCAAAAACCCCTCTCGTTGTCCCATATATATTTCTTCTTCCAAGTAACCATTTAAAAAAGTTATTTTTACATCCATTTAATTAATTTTTAAGCCGACAATTGCCGACGGTGTAACTAGAGTTCTAATAGTTGCAATCTTTATCACAGGTGAGTATGTCTCAAAGTAGTCTATGCCTTTCTTTTGTGTATAACCTACAACCACTAGTCGTGCCTCAAATTTGTCTATTGATCTATCTGGTCTCATTTTCTTCTTGAAAATCCATTTGTATTTTATAGGCTTACTTCCTATAGGTAAATCCACAAAATCACAAGTATGATTTAACTTGATAGAATCTAGTTTGTTACTAATGGCTTCTTTCCAAATCTAAATTCTATAGAGGTTATAGCTTCCATATATGTCTTAGAATCATCTTCAACTAGAAACATCGAAACAAAGTCTTCATTTAACTTTTCTAGGTCTTCAGTTAGGAAAGCAATTAGAAAATCTAGTCCAAAATTATGCTCCTCTTTTTGTCTTTTACTTCTTCTAAGTTTATTCACAATAGAATTAGAGGAAGTTTTCAAAGGTTTGTTGCTTGAAGAGGCTATGTCTGTTCTAGTAGTTTTATCCAATAGAAAAACTAGTTCAAAGAATTCAGAATCTCTTGATCCATAAAGAGAGTTATCATTTAAACACATGAATCTATATGCAGCACTATTTTGGCGTACCCAATAAACACAATCAAAAGTCTTAGGTCCTACATTTGTTTTCTTAAATTTTGGATATGTCACGTTAGTTAGACAACCCCACACCTTGAGAAGGTTAAAGTTAGGAGCAAACCCTTTTCCATAATTCATAAGGGGTTTTATCCAATTTTTTATGTGGACTCTATATAGCATGCAGATCAAACAGCTTCCTCCCATATATTATCTGCATACCTGAGCTTAAAAGCATAATATTCATCATCTCTTTCGAAGTTCTATTTTTTCATTCAACTATGTCATTTTGTTGAGGTGTATAAGGTGCACTAATTTCATGGATTATTCCATTAATCTCGCAAATTCCTTTAAGAACTTAGTGTTGTATTCTCAACCTCTATCAGACCTAAGTCTTTTAATCTTCTTTTCTAATTAATTTTCAACTTCAGCTTTAAATTTCAAAAACATTTCAGTAGCCTCTCTTTTGATTTTAATAGATAAATCCTAGTATATCTACAAAAATCATCAACGAAAGAGATATAATATATTTTACCACCTTACTTAATGTGTTTTTTAAATCAGCCAGATTCGAGTGAATTAATTCAAGTAATTCAGTGCTTCTAGATGTGACAGGTTTAAAAAGTTTCTTTACATACTTTGCCTCTACACAAACTCTATATTTAGAGCATTCTTTTATGTCAGAAATATTTATAAGATTCATATTTTTTAATTTTTTAATAGACCAATAGTTTACATGTCCTAATCTACGATGCCATACATCAATACGTTCTATAAAATAAGCAGAACTCGAGAAATTTTTATTAAGAACAGTGGGAACAATGTTTAAGACAAATAACTCATCTGATAAGCATCCCTTTCCTACAAAGTCATTATTTTTAGTTATTATGATTTTATCAAATTCTTACATAATTTTCAAGCCAGCTTTATTCAACAAACTACTAGAAACTAGATTTCTACATAAAGAAGGCATATATAATACGTCATTCAAAGCTAGTGTTTTGTCATAAGTAAGGAAGGTCTTTCCTTTACTTAAGACTCCGACAGTTGTGGAGTTCCCCATGAAGACACACTCGCCGTCCGTTGTGTCAAGAAGTTCATGGAATAGGGTTTTGTTGGAGCATAATTGCCTAGATGCACCAGTGCCTAGTATCTAATCATCTTTGTTCTCCACTAGGTTCGCCTCTACACTACTGCGGCGATGATCTCGTCCTTTTCGGCTAGGTTGACTTGTGGTGTAGCTTCAGTGGCTGATTTTTGGTTTGCCTTCTATTGATTCTTTTTTTGCAAGCACTGGTACACTTTATGTCCTGGTTTCCCGCATCAATAGCACAATTATTTATTCTTTTGGATCTTACTGTCAGATCCTTTGAATGACTTGTGTTGATTGTTCTTTTGGAGTTTTTTCCCTTTATTCTAGCGATACCTGTCTTTAGACCCAATAGATTCAATAAGGTTAGCTTCAACGGAAAGAGAAGAGAGAGAAGTTTTCTTATCTTTCCAGTGATTTGCTTCTTCCGTTCTCATATGGCCGATCAACTCTTATAGAGTTAGATCCCTTTCTTGTGCTTCAGATGGTTTCGATATTCATTCTAAGTAGGAGGGAATTTTTGAAGTAGTATATTGGCTTGTAAAATCTCACACATTTTCATTCCTTCACTCAGGACGTCTGCCACTAGGTTCTCATATTTGTGGATTTGGTATGTTATAGACTTCTCATCAATCATTTGAAATTGGAGCCATTTACCCACGACATACTTCTTTCTTCCAGCGTCGTCACCTCCGTATCTTGCCTCCAATGTAGTCCAGATTTCTTTAGCACTCCTATAATTCACCACAAGTCGAACAGAGAATTATTCATATGATAAACAAGTGACCTCTCGCTGTTTTATTGTCTCTATCGTACTTTTATTTGCCTCATCCTCAAATTTTGCAGTCGTGCCAACTGTGAAGGTCTTTGCTAGAGTTTTCGGCGGATTCTAGAACAACACGTAGTCCACTTCCAACTATTCAAAAAAAAATGGGCAACTTCTGTGACCAACGTTTATAGTTGGTCCCGTCAAGTGTCTCCAGCTTGGATAGATCAAGCAGTGTTTTAGTAACGGGAACAACTATTAGAATAATTCCGTTTTCAACTGTTAGAAACTAAAAGTTGTGCCGTGGACAAACCACTGCCTTGAAAGCAAAATTTTGCTACTACCGTGGTGTAGATAGCGTAAATCATTCGCTTCCCAAGGTTAACAGAGCAATAAATCTCTAACACGCGCCCTCGTAGTAGAGAGTTTGTAACAACGAACAGAAGAACACTCAAAAAGAAGAAGAGAGAAAACAGAATAGAATCAAAGAGGAGGGCTCGATTTTTTGTGTGTAAAATGAATAAAAAACTGAGGCTATTTATAGAGGAGCTAGCTCGGTTTGTTGAGAAAAAGAAGCAGTAGGACTCTTCATCAACAAAACAAAAATCGGTATGTAAGGAGGATTTTTCTCGACCTCCATGACTTGGTCATCCTGAATAGTCCAAATAGGAGAAGAAAGTAGGATTTAAATATAATTTTTGTCAAAAGAGTATATAACAACGTGTGCCCGAACGGGCGGGCGGGCACGTGTGGTAATTCTTTCAAAATCCACCTACCTGCACTTCTTATTCTAAAGATAATAAATAAGCTTAATATATATATAGATGAAAAGGAGTTTATACAACCTATATGGGACAAAAAAAGGAACCGTTACTTTAGTCATTCCCAACAACACACGCCATAGATAAGGGCTTTCATGATAGGCAATTGGTTACTAGGTCATTGGCTAGAGTTAGATCAGTCAAGACTGATACGAGTGGAAAGACGTGAACTTTTTGTCCTTTTGTCATTTCTTGCTTTTCTAGAGATATTTTTCAGCGAAGTTACACTTTTAGTCCCATAAGATAGGGAGTCAACAACTCAAACAAAAAAAAAAAGAAAGAAAGAATGAATGAAAAAGATTGGGGAGTCAACATTTTAGTCATCTGCTTTATGAAATTTCTAATATGGTTCTAAAATTGACAAAAATTGACACATTTAGTAGTATACTTTACGAAATTTTTACAATGGTTCCAAAATTAAAAAAACTCGACACATTTAGTTTTATGTCCAAGTTTTCATTAAAAGTTAAATGACAAGATTACATGTAATGTGTGTGTCCATCAATTATGTGAACAGCCAAACTCACAAATACGCGCGTTATTAATTCAAATTTGTATGTGAACCATTCATGAATTTGTTTATGATTAATTGATACTGTTACTAATTAAAATGTCAATATTAACATTTATTATCCATCTCTTCATAACGAAACTCGACTTGTTAAAAATTATTATAATTTGAAAACAAAAAACAAAAAAAACACGAATCTCATAAACCCTAAATCACTTTCCTGCTCTTAGAAAAAGTTTATATACATCAAAATTAGAGACTAATAGTAAACCCTAATTAAAAAAAATAATATAAGTAGGGTTTCGATTAGTATACCTCGTGCATGTGTAGAATTAATCAGTACAACGTGCAAAAAGATTTAGGTATGGATAAACGTACGTGTGATATATTTAAATCTTGCAAAAGAATTCTTCTGTCTTTTTTTTTTTTTTCTAATTGTTTGAAATCTTGTAAATGCATCATAGAGGGAAATTAATTTGGTCGATTTTCTTTTCCTTCTATTTTACTTCAACCCAAATTTTGAGATATTTAATATCATCATAAAGATATATAATTCTATATTTTTTAGATTTAATTACACTTAGACCCCATTTAAAAATACAAAATTATACTTTCCTCCAAAAAGTTTTGAAATTACACTTACACCCCCTCAAAAAAAAAATTGTTTACACATCATGACCCGCTTCCATTAGGATTTAGACGAAAAATGCTGAATTTAGCAATATATGTATATATATTTTTAATTTTGTCTCTCATTTAACATTCACAAGTATATATAATGATACTTATAAAGAGACAAATGTAATATATATATATATGGAGTGAGGTTATTATCATTATATTTTTTTTTTAATTATAAGCAAAAAAATTATTGAATGCGAATGTTAAATAAAGAAAATTTTAAAAATTTATGTAATATTTTTACTAATATCAGCATTATTTTTCAAACTTTAACGGAAGGGAGTCAGCTATAAACATTAAATTTTCAAATGGAGTTCAAGTGAAAATTTGAAACATTTTTAGGAAAATACAGTTTCACATTTTTAAAAGATGTATAAGCGTAATTAGTCCATTTTTTATACATCACGATCTTAAAAATCAATTAAATACATCAATAAATTTAAAATACAACCGAAATTAACACAATAAAGTTAGAGACTACTATAAAGTAAAAGAACGCCCACATACATGATTGGACTCAAATCCAAGACGATTTTTCATCATATTAAGAGCTCTGGAGAGGATTATCGTCGAGAAAAACCCTCACTATGTTTCTGTATAAAACTGCAGTTGATTTAAAATGAAAAATTATCTTAATAAACCCTAACCCATTTTTTTAAATTTAAATAATTAATATCTGCTAAAAAAAACATAATCAAATTAAAGGATCTTAATTAATAATAAAAAAAATATTGCATGATGGATGTTGGTGGTAGAGTTCATTGATGAATGGCATGTGTGAGAAGCCCTGTCCGGGGAACAAACCCAATTTTGAAAATCGTGAGACGCACTGTCGGTGTTAGAGTCAATTAGGAGCAACTATTATTTTATTTTAATTTTTTAATAAATAAAGACAAAATTATATTTTTTACCAGACCGTTAGTATTTTTTTTGTCTTGTGACATATTCCGTCTCCACATTAATCTTTTATGATGTATTTAATCCTGAGCATCTTATATTCCGTCTTATTTTTTGGCACAATTAGTCTTGTGTCGACTTTGGTCTCCTTTACACTAGAGCAAGTCTCGATTTTTATTCTGTAATTATAAATTGTTAGGACCAAAATTGTCAATATATGACAAATTTGCCCAAAAAAAGATTCGTCAAAAGAAAAAAAAAAACTCTAAATATATAAATGACGTAAATTACATGATCAAAGGTATTAACAATTTATAATTACTGGATAAAAATACCTCATAAAATTATGATAAGTGTCCAAAAAAGACTTATGATCTTCACTGTTGCTTGGGCAGCAATGCTATTTTTTTATTTCTTTTTTCTATTTTTGTCAGATAGTGTGAAATTGCGTCGCAAAGGGCAGAAATCATTTATTTAAATAAACCAATAATAGTAAAAGTTGATATATATTTTATAGAATACTTTGCAATGGGGATTTGGTGCGTTTGTCAAATTTAAATATTATTTGGGGGAGTGGGGGAATAATAATTGCCAAGTAGTTAGGGAGGCTACAGCCTACAAGGTCAGTTTTTAATATTTATGATACAAAATTTATGTTAGGCCGGCGACCGGCATCAATCTTCTCTTACTCTTTATTCTAAGTTCTAACCATAATATTTTATTTTATTTTTTTAATTTTATTATTAGGGAACTATACGAAAATAAAATTGATGAAAAGAATAAATAAGAATAAGGGATAATTACATTTATACCTCTTAATTATGGTCTATTTATACAAATCATCCTTACTTTTCGGAAAAAAAATTATATATACACTTACCAGAAATGTCAATATCATTTATATAAATTGCTCCTGCTTTTTGAAAAATTATACATACACTCCACTGAAAACATCGGCGTATTTTACATGAACCGCCCCTGGTTTTTGGTTGTTAAGATGGTTTTTGTAGCTATGCAAAAAAATAATAATAATTTGTATAAACTTGATCATAGATTAAGGTGTAATATAATTATTTCTTAAAAATAATTGATGAACTAAAAACTAAAATGAGTAGTTTTAATGGTTATGCAGAGGAGAGAGGAAATTTTGAAGAAATGATCAGTTTGTGAGGTGTTATTTTTTTGGCAATTTTATTATGTTTGGATATGATTTTTTTTTACCTTTTTTCCAATAACTGAAATAATTTTAATATACAATGTGGGAGGACGATGAAAATATATTCCCAATCATAAGAAAAACAACAAAATAACTTCAAAATTTTATTTTATTTAATTACTTTCCGAACAGACTTATCGATCATATATGATATACAATATGTACATGTAAAGTATTTAGTAATGTAAAGTAAATTATAATAACTCATCTCAATACATTGAACAATACATCAATTCAATTATATTGATAAACAAATTACAAACACTCATATAAAATAAAATAAATTCCCATATACTCAAACTCGTTAATCAAACCTTAGCCTTAGAACAATTTTCAATTAATGCCGAACATTGATATGATTTTCAACATACTACATGAAATTTCTCAATTTCGAAACCACTTTCTTAAACCAATCAAAATCTTTTCAACAATTCTACAATTTTCAAGAATACATATTAATATAAGAATCCAGCAAACAAATGGGCCTAGCCCAACAGCATTTTGGCCCGGAAGACAGCTGAAACACATTCGAATTTCCAAGAATCCCATATGGGAAACCACAACCTTCACAATGGATACATGACTCATACAGGGAAAGATCTACAAAACGACCATCACTACTCATACAGGGCTAGAAAATGACCATTTTTTTTTTCTGCTAGTTGTACGAGATGCACACTAGGCAGAACAAATGTACAATCAACAAAAAAAATGTAATAAATCTTTAATCAGAATCATCAGATGTCACTTCCGACCCAGCCTCATCTTCGTCGTCTTCGTCCTCATCATCCTCCTCTTCTATCCTAATTGACGCCTTGGCCGTCATTCTGGACAATGCTGCCGTCTTGCTTGCCCTCTGTGAACGGCTCACAGGAGGATTAGATGGAACCACCGAAGTTGGAGAGAGTTCATCATCAGAGGAAGATTCTTCATCCTTTGCTCGTCTTCTGGCACGACTTTGTCTGGTTGATTGCGGTGCTGGAGTTGGGGGCACTTCCATGCAGTCACCATCATCGAGCTTGATAGCTAATTCTAACTTTCCTGTTTGTAGATCGAGTACATCAATATAAAGGAGATGGGATCATGGAAAAATACAAGACAAGACACGGACATTTCTTTTGGCTATATGGCCAGTCCTAAAATCACATTGCACTGACTCTACATGCACAGAGAACTATGGGAAGTCCATGCATGTACGCAAACGTTATCAATAAGCATGTGCATATTGTTTTCTTCAGCAAATATGGCTCTGGAGATTATAGGACGAGACAGCACAAAACAATCAAGCATAAGATGTGGTTTCACAGTTCATACTCAACAGAAATAATCCTCTTTTCCTGAAATCTCCCCTAAAAGAATTGTTGAATCTTGTTCTTAAATTTAACTAATGAGAAATTAAGAATGAAATATAGAGAGTAGTATTGTCAGTACCTAATATCAGATCAGTCTGCTCGGTCGACAACTTCTCACCGGGATGCCTATCTATGGCCTGTAGGCGTTCAGCCATCCGCCACAATTCCTTCGTAAGTTCTTTCTCAGTTGCCACAGAAGCTATCACACGATTTAAAATCCTCCGCATGAGCTTTATGGCCCCTTGTTCCGACACCCGAAATTGAAGTAAGACAAGTATTCTACAAAGTGCAGCCAGGTATGCTTTTTCCGCGGCCGTCTTCTTGGCATGGAAGCTTGCCACCTTGATCAGGGGGAATAATAAATTATCATGTAAAATAAATAGAATTGCAGCTGAATGAAAACAAGAACATGAAGAAAATGCATTCGCATTTGGTTCATCAAGGCATTGCATGGAATATCCTAAAATCTCATAGCTTTTTAGAACATGGGCTCAAGAAGAACCCCAAAGAAAGAAAAATTTATGTTACATCACTAGAGTAGAGAAATACAAGAAAAAGGGGAAACTTCATGGAAGCCTTTGTTTTTCTTCTGTTGAAGGGTGGTACTCCTGCATCTCCTTTGAAAATGCCATTTTCAGCCATGCAGAACACCTTGTGATAAATTTAAAACCCATAATAGTCTATACATAGGTTAATTATTACATTAGTTATGGAAAAAACTGGCAAACTTCAATAAACTGGAGTAATTATTGAAACTTAGAAAACTTTGAATTACCATATAGTTCATAATAACAAACATCTGTACCTCTACTGCAATGCGTATTGCAAGCCCTTCCTCTCCACTCTCAAACTCAGGTGAAGGGTCTGTCCCAATATCATGATTCTCACTTTGATTATCATCTGGCTTTGCAGTTTCCTTTGTGAATAAAGGAACTTGCATCATTTGCAGCATAAAGCGTGATGCTTGCACAGCACGTTTACGCATGTTAGACACCATCAGAGTAGATCCGGCAACATTGCCATTGATTCCAGGCCACAAGGAGCGCATAACTCGCATAAAAGCTTTGGATAGACATTTCTGAAATTTCAGGGATAAAATTTTTCATCAGGAAATCAATACTCATACTAATGCAGGTGAACTAACTAGAAAACATATGTAAAAATAGCCTCGCACCTTGTGATTTGAAGAAAGGGATGGATAGTGCTCAAAGAAAACTGATAGACACTGTTTCAACCTACAAAAGAGGATATATGAAACAGTTAGTTGTCCATATTGTCTATATGTATAAATAGGCCAACCAAGAGATTGGAGAAGAGAGCAACCTTTGAAGCTCCTCACTCTCACTATTGAAGTACAGGCTGATGAGCTTAGCTAACAGCAAGTCATGTGTTGAAGCATGTGATCCTGGAAACTTATTGCTCAACAGAAGAATTTTCGCCAAACCTTCACCTAAAATGTCATGAATTGAGTGTTTCTCTTCAACCTCCACAATATCACCCCAATCATGTTCAAGTCCCGCATATAACAGATCAAGCAGTTCAATATCCAAATCCTCACTTCCATTGCCAAATTCAACAGGGGTTGGGGACATTTTATGCTCACGGAGTTGTGATGAGAGATTAGACTTCATGGCTTTGTCCATTTCATCTGGACCGTGCCATATTCCAAGATCAAGTAATGCCTTGGAAGCCATTATGGTAATACTAGGAGGGCCATTCACAAAAGAAAATCTTAACTGCTTAACTGTATTCTCGCTAGGTTTTCTCTCTAACAATCCGAAAAGACCAAGGCACCTAATGGAAGCCCTCTGGACATCCAAGCTAGCATGCTTTGCCTGCATTTCACAAAGCATCAACAAAAAATGAATCATTTGAAGAAATTAAGTGATAAGCCCAGGACAAGAGTCAGAAAATAAGTTATTGCAAGCAAACCATTTCCACATCATCAACCAAAAAGCAAAAGATAAAAAGAAACAACAGAGTTTCCAAGAAACTTACCCCCGGAAGCAATATAGAGTGAAGAATTTCAGCAGGGTCTATGGCCCTTCCCTGCATATGACGAAAAGAAGTTGTGTTCTCCAAAAGCAGAGCAATCACAGCAAGACAGTGCAGCCACTGCTTACAGTCTGCTGTTCTCTCCCTGCAAGGCCGAGCAAGCTCTTCCACCACGGCAAGAACAACCTCTTCAAACTCCCCAGTGGCTGCATGGACTTTCTTTGCCAATTCTGCTACAGCAGCAGCCCAATCTCTCTCCCCTCCTAAATTGAGACCATCTCCAATGAAAACTTCATTTCCATTATCATCCAATTCATGATCAATAGCCATATGTAACAAATTCTGAACAAATTCACTTGCGACCTTTCTTTTTGAAGCATCAGAGAAATCAAGCATAGCACCCAAAAGTAGCAGTTGCCGTGATACAAATCGGTAATTTGGCCCTGTAAAATCATATGGCATAAAAATGGATTGCATAAAATCTAACAGAAGTTGTTCATTATTTAACTGTGCTCACCAGCAGCAATGTGAGCATTAACCAATTCCACATATTCAGACACGGACGCAGGAAGTATACTATCAAGAAGATCATTGTGATCTGAAGCTTCTGCGGCATATACAGCTGATTCCGTGCCCATGGTCATAGCAGCATCAGAGCCCTTTGTCTGATTGATCATGAGAAAAGAACTTAAAGTGTAAGCAGCGGAAGATCATTACTACAATTTCTTCAAAATAGAAAAGATAAGAGTTTCTTCAGCATTGTGCAACCCTGTGCACCTAATTTTGTTAGGCATTCTACAAGTACATGATTTACTACAAGTTACTTTAGAATAATATGAACACTGTATAAAAGAATAAAATCTCTAAGACTATAAATCAAGAACCTCTACCATATTATAGTTGCTGGTTGTGCAACTTCCTACGTAACCTGTATATAAAGTTTTCTCTATTTTCACTTTATAATAATATAAATAGACAAGCTAAGAACTAACATCAGTTTTATTGAAGCCTCCCAAGACTAATTTTTTTGGATAAATCATGATAAAATAGTGATAGTGAATTCTCCCATCGGCAGTCGTTTTTAAGGATTGTCTGCAATACAGTATATGTACTGCAATTTGGAACCTGACTAGCAGCATTTGTCATGGAGTCTAGTCAAACAACTTACAAGGAAGAAATGATTATCCATTTTTACAACTTAGAGCCTTAGACAAGTAAAAGGTCAGATTGTTCCACTTGTCTAGCAACATTGGTTCATGCCATGTAAAGAGTATTGTAACCATATATCAGGATGCGAAAAACTGAAAATTATTAATGAAGCCTAGTAAAATTGACTAGAAAGGTCACACTTCACCACTATAATTTACCATTCATTTGATTTCTGGTCCATCAATGTTGTCACTTGGTACTAAAGTCTCGCCATTACTGAAGTTAAAATATCAGATAAGAAGAAAGATACGAAGAGTTGAATCACTGGCTCAGCATCACTAATTCTAATACTTCATTGTAACTTCAAAGACTTTAGTTAAACACCCTTTAGATAAAGTCATCAAATATCAATAGCATAGTTTAGTGACTGAAATACTGACAGCATTCCAAATGAATGAGTTTCAACCAGCAAAATTTTATAATGACCAGCATAAAATTTTCTGGCTAATAACAACAGTTAAAAGCCAAAGCCAAATGACTTTCATTATGCAACAGCATAAAAGAACAGTTGCAAATAGCCTTTTCAATGGCATTTCAAATTCCAATTTAATTTTATTCCAGATCATTTACGTGCAACACCTATAAGACCCTAGATCACTTAATGGATTATATGTAAAACCAGCTGAGGCAGTGAACGAGGTATCAAAATTGAGTTGTGAATAGCATTTTCCTAATGTGCAGGTAAAATACCATTGACCAAAATCAGCATACTGCATTTACAGAAAAGCAAATAGACAAAGTTAATACCATTTTGTCAACTTTAAGTGCTTACATTTGCTTCCATGTGGAGATGCTTACAGACCATTCGCCAAAAAAGAGCAACTTCTGGGTCCATCAGCTCAATAGAATGATTGCTGTGTCCTCCTATTTACATGGGAAAGCATGTTATGAACACTCAAGCTAAACACTCACTAGGTCTTGGATGCACCAGTGAATAAATTAAATACTTAAACAATAAGAAAGATCATATATAACTATATTTGATTCCAGAAACACAAATGGTGATTCTTGCTTTTTCTAATGTTATTTTTCGTTTTTACTAATGCTTGTGTGCATGGCTAAGCAAAAATTTGGAAAGTAATATGAGCTTCCAGATCAGTAAGGAACCGATACACAAATCCCATATTGATATAGCTGTAAATAGAAATTCTTATATGGGAATATACTGTCTGAATTTCAAATTACTGAACAATGACCAAAGATTTCAGCAACAGAAATTGAAGTGAAGCTCTAGTTAAACTCCTGCTGATATTTGGTAATGCAGTCAACCTATGCAGGATGTACATCTTAGGCCTGAAACATCGATTGTTCACCACAACAAATTGACAATGTTTAGCAAAGTCTACAGTAAAGGCATGTCTCCTGCTACAGCACCAAAGATGTCGGGGACTATAGGTTTCAGAAAGCCAACATCAACTTAAATAACATTCCGCAAATATTGCACAAGGTGCTCCTAACTTATAGCGAGTGGAATTATAATAAAACAGCAGGGATCTTATTAATGTCATGGACCACGATGGATCCAAATATAACCAAGCAAGAATGGCTGAAAGATCAAAAGATTGGTTATTTAGTTAAGTTTCTAGTGAGTTACAAAATACCTACATATGAAAATCAAGATAAATGGTATTTAGTACCTTCAGCTGAGTCACCATTAGATATAAGGAATTTCCGGATAGTTTGACCATTTTGCATTTTTACCAATCCTGCTTTCAGTAGTGTGGTCATTACTAACTCCCCAACTGATTCATATGTTTCAACATCAAGAAACTTAAGCAGTTCGACAGGGTCTCCATTGCAACATTTCTCAAGCCACTCATCTTTCAACAACTTCACGCACTCCTTCGCGACAGCTGTGGAGCGATCAGTGAGCCCCCTCTGAAGAATATTTGTTCTGTGCTTGATGCTGTAAAACACATATTACAAGCAAAATAATCACGTCGACTGTATAACTTCTAGTCATAGAGGTCAAACTGAAGGGCTAGGAGATTAATGGGATTTTATGCTTCATCTAGTCCAACAAGCAGCATTAAGAATCACAATCTAATTCAGAAGTTATTGTCACCATTCGCATAATGTTGCCTTGTGGTTGAAGAAATTTCCAACTTGGGTCATGCAGAGAAGAAATCTACTGAAAGCATTAAATCAAAAGCATCTTTTCAGTCCTCTTAAATATTCTATTTTAGGTAATCATGCCATGTACCACAGACAGATCTTATGACAAACACAACCTGGAAATTGCAGCATTGACACTAAGGATGCATGATCTATTATACTAGAAATAAGAGTTCTCAACTGAATTTCCAACTAATTTTTTTAGCTTCTGATTTTAGCCTATGGTTCTTATATGTCAAAGTTGCCCTGTTGTCAATTTCTTGGCTTTTGTATACTTTACCATTTTAGCAGAAGTCTTAATAAAACAAGTTATTAGGATCATTCAAATCTTTTCTATTTATTTTTTGGACATATCCATCTCAATAGCGATATTCTGAGAAGATTCTCTGACTTCTAGAAACATCATCAGTTAATTTAGAGCTGAAAACGAATAACAAAAACATGTTAATATCTCATTTTATGGGAAACAAAAGAATAAGTACAAGCATTACAAGACCTCTTTAGTAGTGTAAATATTTTTGTTAATTCATGCTTCAGTTAAATTTTAACATATACATAATTCCAATTGTTGACTTATGATCATGAGCAATGCTCAATGTTGCATTAGTTTAAACACATCTACTTAAAAATCTTGGGTCAAACAGAAGTGTGTAACACGACTAAGAAAGAACACAAGTAGGAAAATAGAAATCAGCATGAAAAAATGACAAGTTAAAATCATGCGATAAACCAGAAGAATAAAAATAAACCTGAGACTCTGTAGTGGTACTTTACAGGCTAGGACAGAGTATGCTGCCTTTCGTACTGACTCACTAACATCCAGAGTGCAATCAAATATCATTGGTAAAGTTGCACTTGAAGGAGGCAAAGACAACACAATTATCTTACGAACATCCTGCACATTTGCAATAGCCAAACTTAATAAAATGTATCTCTAGGCAACATATGTGGTATATTATTTACAATATAAGTTCATAGTGTTAATGCACAAAAATGCTTCTCTTAAAACTGGTCAAATTGAACAGCAATCTTTGGTGACACCAACAAATTGAATTAGAATGGCATGGAAAAAACCATTGAGGTTTTTAATGAAGTTATTTAGAGAGTCTGGTTAAACATCCAGAAGGTAAACAGTAGTGTACCATTAGTCAACCAGACATATAATTAGGCAGACCAGAAAAGTTAGCCAAAAATGGAACACAAATAGGACCTACCCCATTCTGCTCCATTGGCAACTTCTCAAGGAACAATTCAAGAATGTCGCCATTCTCTGAATCATTTGCAAAGCGTGCAAGAGCCCTGACTGCAAATGTTCGAACTGCAGGGACCTTATCGGCCACACGTAGCCTCATGCATTCTATCACCTCATCCCAAAGTTCATTGCTTACTTCTGCATCGTCCGGCAACCGCATAATGATCTAGACAGCAAAAGGCATGTAAATGATTACTATCTTTCAGGATATAGTGGTTTTTTCATTTCAAATCATGTCAGAGTGGCTCACTCCTGGATAGTGAATTGGCGTAAGATGATAACAAAAGCTGTGACCTAATTGCTTGGCTAACAGCCTAAGAAACATGTGTTTCATTTTGGAGAAAGAAAGGATTAATCTCATATGAAATTATAGTCAGTAAGCAGAAAATCTAACTCATGAAAGGAAAGCATACACTTTAAAACGGGAGAAATCCCCAATCTTTGGGAATCAAACACTCTACCCCTACAACGAAAACCAGAAGACCTATACCTTTATAACCTACTCACTCATGACAGCGATCTATAATTCCTATGATAAACATCATGCGATACATTGTCTCATTTTCAATATACAGAATGTGGAAAGAAACGCCAAAGAGAAGATTTAGATCTCCCCCCCGGCAATTACATCCATCCATTTCTCTGATCCACGTTGCTGTAATTTAGCTGATACAGAATAAACAAAACCCACGAAAGCAATTTCCCCCGCTTGATTTTCAGTTCTCCCGATTTTTGTTACGACTTAATTTTTCAGACTGCAAGAAGTTCAAACCCGCACCACGGGCACGGATAATATCCAAAGAAATTTCAAGATGTCAAAAATGTTAACCGTACATCGCTGAGACTACGATAAAAACGTAGAAGATACCTCAGAAACGATCTGGCAAGCCCTAAACCTAACAGTCTTGTTAGCCGCGGCAGCACCCACAAGCAGAAACATCAGGAAATTCTCCAGAAATTTATCACCTGAATCACCTTTCCCACCGCGCGAGCAAGCAAAGACGGCAGCGAACTTGATAATCCGCTCAGCAGAGGCGGTGCGACGCTGGAAATTAAAAAGAGGCTTTAGGGCTCTGCAAAACGCCTCGCAGAATTCACTCGGCGGCGACGAGGAGCGGAGAGAGACGAGTTCCTTGAGCTTCCGGACGTGCGCAGCTTGCGAGGTCCAAACCTCGTCAAACAGCCTAGCGATTTTGAGCGACAACTTCCGCTGCTCCTCCGATTCTTCGTTCGCCATCTGCATTATTCCCTCACAAGATTTCCGTTGATTCCCGCTGTTGCTACTCTTTTTGAAATGGTGTCCGAACGAATTCGAAGCGGGAAAAACGCAGTCTTATTGGGCCATGCTATGAAGTGGGCCAGCTAATCGTCACTACTTGGGCCGTTATCCAATTTCTGAAGCCCAAAATGTGTTGGATCCACATAAGCCCACAAACCTGGGCTGGACTGCCATTTACATGGAAGATAAAAATATTACACATATACTGACACTTGTCCCGGTCTTCAGAGATTAGACGGTCATACATATTCGATGCGTGTACGATAAATTCATTGAAATAAGATTGGGAAAGAATTCGATGAACAAATCTTTTTAAGGTGAATGAACGAGGAAGACGATCAACGAAAACGACATAAACTAAAATATGATTAGAAGAGAAAGAAGATCGATGAGAGATAAAGAAAGAATGATTACATCGACGTTTATTGTGTCGTTTTTTTTTTTTTTTCTAAAAGTTGTAGTGTCGCCAAATAATTATGTCAGACTGTGATGGGTATCTGCTCTGTTCAGTTCAGCAATATGTACACTCTGTGCATGCGCATATTCAGTGTAAGTAAAAGAAATAAATCTAAAACCGCGGCAACTCAAAGGTGTTGGAAATGGCCTCAGTGGAAATGCTCCGACGATCATGTTATTGAAATAATCAATATGAAATGAATAGGTCAAATAAATTACGGATAGAGAAAACGTCAATTCATATTTGATTTTTTATTTATGAGCAGTAATTATAGTTCTGGACCAATTGTGCGGCCTCCACGTTGGAGTCTTAGATCGCGTCGCGCTACATGATCTTTTATCCAGGGACTCAGATCGAGTGTGGGTTAATTAGGTTAAAATTGGTACAAACTCCCGCAAAAGACGTAAATTCTAATATTTTTATGGAATATCTATTCTTTTTTATCGAGGGTATAATAGGTAAAGGATAATTTCCAATCAGTCCGAAATATATATATATAAATCTTTTAACACTATAGGGTTGTTTTCCGGGAGCTTATTTTAAACGTAAATTAACTTTTTGCTAAAAGTAAACTTAAATGAATACTTTCGATTAACAATTTAAGCTTTTAAATAGTTTAAAAAATATAAGTTAATTTAAGCCAAAAGCTATAAATAATTATCTGTCAATTTTTACAATTTACTGTTAAAATCATAAAATATTCAGCCAACTTCAAATTTTTCCGATCTTTTGGTTTTTCACTTTTGTTTTCAAACACACATAACTTTTATTATAATTAAACTTACAACTTTCTCGACAAATTATTCGTACCATAAAAGTAAAAATTATTACAAAACACTTTCTCTACGTATCAAATATTTCCCATATTATCTCTTTCTGAGTGATCATAGTGATCCAACAATCAATTAGTGATCATATTTTCCTTGTTAGAATATCATGAAATCTAATCACAATCGCATAAATCCCTTTCCTCGTCATCATATCTAGCAATAATACATGGGATTCAGACACACTGGAGAACTGGGAACCTTAACCAAAACCAGGCGGCGTAAGAATATGTTCCCTGCTCCGCACAATTGGTTCAAACTGAAAGGTGAGTGGATGAGAAAGGGTAAAGGTGCAGAATGGGGGCACCAGATGCCTTCATCATAACCCATAAACAAATTGAATCATAACCCATATGCCCAACAAATTGCGGCACTGATTGTCACCAGACTCGCCAGTGTTTGCAGTCTCCTCCAGAAGAACAATTCCCAAGGATCGATTCCCAAGGGTTGGTGAGATGCTCTTTATTTTAGTATTGGATAAATTATAATAAATTTATGAGATAATTGCAGAATTATTATTATTATTATTATTATTATTATTATTATTATCAAATTTGTCTATAATTTTGTCTTAGAATGAATAATTTTGTAAAGGCTAAATTAGAGCCAAATTTTAAAAATTGTCTGAATATTTCATCGTATAAAAAATTATTAATACTTTTTTAATTTTAACAATCGACTAACAATTAGCCCAATTCGTTAGATTTTCATCCATTTTTAATGGTGAAGTAATCAAAATTTCCTTGTGGAGTAAGAACTATAATTTTATTTATTTTTTTAAAATTTTATGATTTTTTTATTGACTAAGTGGATAATTTTTTTTATACTTTTTAAAATTTTTCGATTCACCCCATTCGATTTTTTATTTTAAAAAAATACATGACAAAATTGACAACTTTATACATCCGTTCAATGATTACATAATTTTATCAAACATTATAAGGTATTCTTAACTATACAAAACCCAGAAAAGATCATTATTATTATTATTATCATTACTATCATCATCATCCAACGACCCAAAGTGTCTCTTTCTTATTTTTATTCAATTTCTCCTTATATTTATCGGTAATTAAAAATTAATAATAATAATATATAATTTTTTTAAGAATAATTATATTGTCCGTTCCTGATGTTTGGTATAATTACAAGTAAACCTCATCGAGTTTAGAAAATTATATTAAATACCCTTAATATTTTTTTCTGTCTAACGAAGAGACTTATTCGTTAGTTAAATTCACCGAATTTACTAATATTAGCAATAAAAATTAAATGAACATTTATATTTGTCATCGATTGACTTATTATTGTCCATTGCAGGTCAAATAAATATTATTTTAATCAAACTACCCTTATACATTTTCACAAGATAACGCATGTGAGAAAGTATAAGTTCATCCTTATAAAGGTATTTTGGTTAGAAAATATTTGTTTTGACCTATAATAAATAAGTAATAAATCAATCGTGGATAAATACGAATTTTCATTCAACTTTTTGCTAATATCATCAAACTCGATAACTTTTGACTAACGGTTAGATCTACTCGTTAGACATAAACAAACGTCTAGAGCACTAGATTTTCAAACTACAAGGGACCTACGTGTAATTATGTTATCCGATTTTTAATTAACTCATATAAATAGGTTAAAAAATTGACCTAAACACTCAAATCTGTAGACAACGAGTCCTTGCTTAGATGGTAAAATTGAGTAAAAGGAATTTCGGGTTGTCTAGCAAATGTAGTAACAATCAAATTTATTATAGAAAAGATTTTACTCCAATAATATCTTTGAATCAAGAGTGAGTCGTTTATAATTACATCATAAATTTCAATAATTAATAACTATTATAGTCAACTATAATAAAATAAAATAAAATTTTTATTATTAAAATAGAATAACACCTATATAGAAATCAGACTCGAACTCATAATTTTTAAAATCGTATGACGTTAACTTCGCAGACTGAGTCTGAGCAACCTAATTGACTATGGATATATATATATATATATATATATATTTTATCTATTTTTATAATTGTTGACTATGGATAAAACAGTCGTTGATGATCAATTTGCAAATGAGTACGTCATGATTGGAAATTCAATCTCTAATCGCCACCTCCTTTTTATATTTATTTATTTGTATATATATAATTTTAACAAACTTCCTCAAAATTTATTATAATTACATATTATCTTTTTATTATTTAAAAGATTATAAGTATCTGAAAATGCGTAGGAAGATTTGGTCGAGTTCACTCGATGATCGAACTCTTAATCCGCGATCCGACCTCGGCTCCCGAAACGCGATCCCTGAGAACAAAAGGAAACGGTTAAGCCGGCCGGGTGTAGTCCCGGCTATGGCTCTCCGACGATCAAGTCAGTTCCTAGATCAGAGATATCCGATGATAGAAAATTGTATACGTCTGATCTCAAGTGAAAACTTACCCTTTCAAACCTTCATTTGCTGTTCTTATATGTCTCCAAAGGATAATTTTGGTAAGAGCCAATATCCGGGTCTGGGAGCTCAAGTTATGCCCAAAATCGTAGCTAACCACTGTTATGGCAGCCGCAAATCTCTCCATTTGAGCATTATGTGGGATTCTGGAATCTTTCCATAGTGGTTCCTCAATTTAATGTGAAGGGTATATTCGTCCAAAGATACAGTCCATTCTAGCATTGGAGGGCGCGTGCCTTCTGCAGACGTCCAATCCCCTCTCAATACAAAACCCATATAATCCGTGTGATTCAAAATATTTCAAACTGATTTCGTCTTCCCCAAGCCAACGCTTTCAGCCCTCCTACCATTCAAGCCCTGCTTTACTCTTCATTTCCAGGTACGACGTTCCGCCATCCCAAACTTTGCTTCTCACTACTGCTACTTTTACCCATAGTATTGCGGTCAGTATGCACCAAGAAGGTCCGTCTAGGGCTAGGTCTCGGTCTAGATTGCGTCATGGTGGGCGAATAGAATCGGATTCCGATAGTGTTCCCGACTCTGATTTCGGCGATAGGCCGTGGGAGCACATAGTTAGTACTGTAAGGCTTCGGGTCGATACAATAAGGGAAAAATACTTTATCCCTCCTAGCTACGAAGTTTTAGTTCCTAGTTCTGCTGATCGCATGCATCGCCCCCCTCGAGGTTTCTGTTCATTTTCCTTGAATCATTTTGACGCGGGTCTGAGATTACCCCTCGCTCCGTATGTTTCACAAATTCTCAGGCGCCTTGAATTGTGCCCTATGCAACTCTCGCCTAACTCGATCCGCCACATCATTATCTTCGTTATCCTAATGAGGGTCTACCGATATGAGCCCAGCTTCGATAATTTCTGGTCTTTGTACTCGTTTACTACCTCTGCTAGGTCGGCAGATAATGGTTTTTATTACTTATCCGCCCGCAAGGAGTGCAGATATCTGGCTCCTTTAACTTCGAACGTAGGTCCATGGAAGAAACGATTCATCTTTGTTCGTCCTCCCCCGGGCCGGGGATGGCCTTTTTGTTGTGAATGGGTCTTAGAAAAACCGAGACCTGTGGTTGAGGGTGGGGGGTTAGAAGGTGATCAAATTAGGAGCCTTTCCTCTAATCGGTATGACCCCAAGATGCTTCTGGTAGAAGAAGTTCTCAAGCTCGCACAACTTTCTCCTGCCCCTATCCCAGTTGAGGGCTCCTTAGGTGATTAATCGATTAAGTTTTCATTTCCTTCTGTTCTACTCGGATCCAATGTGTTCTCAACCCACTGTTTTTTTTCTTTTCAGACGATATGGTAGGTCAATCTCGCCTTGCCCAGCGGATCCGATCCAATCGGGCGCGACCGTCAGCTGGGGAGGCCGCACCCGTCCCTTCATCAGCGACCTCGCCTCATCCTGGTGACAGTTCAGTAGCTCCTCAAGGGAACCAACCCCGTAGCCCCCCCATCAACATTGGGAGTGAGGATACCCGCTCCCATATTCGTCCGCTGAATCAACCGGCTCCTGCTTCGCCTGATCGATCCCATACTGGAGAGTCTGGTTCGGGCGGCCTGTTGCCCCGGAGACGGAGGAGAGGTAAGAGCCCCGTGGGTCCCAATACGAGGAGCCGTTCTCAATCCCTGGCTCTGGGTCACTCCGTGTCTACAGCCCTTGATGATCGCAGAGGTATGGAAATGTTCAATGACATTTCCGACTGCTGGAAGAAAGCTCGCGAGGATCTCCGTGCTCCGAACCACCTTATGCCTCCACCCGTCGAAGAAAGATTCGTTCCAAATTGGAATGTCTCTCCCAACAGCACTGTTCTTGGTTCACATTCTGGACAAGTATCATGGGAACTATTCAATGCTTCGTGTTTACCACGCGATCAGGCGGCCTTGCTCCAGAGCCCTTTTACTCGACTGGAAGAACATGCTGCCCACTCGCTAGTGACCCCTTTTTTTTTTTTTTTTTTTTTTTAGATTCTTTCCTAACTCGATCGTGTCCAGGCTGCTAATCTCGTTCGGGGACTCTCTTTGAAGTGTGCCGGGTTTCGAAGGAATCAATTGGTCGCTGAACGTTCCAGTAGTGAGATGCGCCTCAAGGTCGAGGAGGCTACCGCTCGCGCGGAAAATTCGGAAGCCCAACGCGCAGTCCTGGAGGCCCGTATCAAGGAGTTGGAGGAAAAGATGGCCACTGAGGTGTCTAAGGCTACTGAGTTGGGGAGAGAGGCTGGCTTCACAGTTGGACAAGCAGCTGGGAAGATTGATGGTCGAGCCGAGTTCTTGAGTTCCGACGAGTTCTCTGCTCGTATTCGGGAGGCTCGACTTTCCGGTGCTCGTGATTTTATCCGAGCTCCGTCTTTTGATACTGCTTTAGAAATTAGGGCTGCAGACTACCTGGTACAAGGTTTTGATAGATGCAAAGCTCAAGTTTCGACATTGAAAGGCTTTGTACCTGGTTTTGATCTCGCCAAGCTCGACCCTAGCCTTGATGGTGCCTTGCGCCCATTCCCCGAGGACCCTGCTGCTTCGCCCAAAGAAGATGAATTTGCTTCACTGCTAGATGTCATTGAAAATATGTAGCTTTATGTCCTGAACAATCTGATCGTAGTTCCTTTTGTATAATCCCTGGTTTTAAGCACTATCTCTTAAAACATTAGACTTCAGTGCTTTCGCTACTGTAAGCGCTTTTGCTGATACGATCGTTTTTGAAAACCTTTTTCAGGTTTAACATTATCGCATTGATTGGTAGTGCCTTTCTCAGGTCTATATAAGAAAAATGCGATCATATTATTTAATATGGTTTAATGAGCCTTTTCCAGGCTAATGGGTATACAGTAACTAAACTTCATACATTATTTGGCCTTTCCCAGGCATCTATGATCGCACTACTGACAGCCTTTCTCAGGCTGGATTATGCATAGAATTTTCTCAAGTTTCGTATGTTCCATGGTCGCTTGAGAAGACGTCCTTGAGAGTCTTGTAATAGGTAAGCACCCTTCCTCCGTATTTCGACCACCTTAAAGGGGCCCTCCCATTCAGGGTCCAGCTTCCCCACGTGTTTAGAGACTTCAGCTTTTTTAAGGACCAGATCCCCCACTTGGAGTTCCCTGGGTCGAAGTTTTTTGTTGTACCTCCTCATCATTAGGCCTTTGTGGTGGAGTATTTTAGCTAGGGCGGCATCCTTCTTTTCTTCGATCACCGTTAGGTCGAACGCGCGTGCTTGGTTGTTCGCCGCAGGGTCGTAACTTGCGATCCGATGGGTTTCCTCGCCGATTTCTGCAGGAAGAATAGCTTCAGAACCGTAAACTAGACAAAAGGGACTTTCACCTGTAGACGACCTCGGGGTCGTCCTGTATGCCCATAATACCCCTGGTAGTTCTTCTTCCCACGATCCTTTTGAATTAATACGGGTCTTTAAGTGTTGGAGTATAGTCCTGTTGGTCACCTCTGTCTGCCCGTTCGATTGAGGGTGGCCCACCGATGTGAAGTTTTGTTGGATTTTTAACTCCTTCAACCAGCTCGCAATTTCTTTCCCCTGGAATTGTGTGCTGTTATCTGATACGATAGTTCTGGGGATCCCGAATCGACATATGATATTCTTCCAAATAAAATCGATCATCCCTTTTTCCGTTATTCTTGCCACTGCTTCGGCTTCTACCCACTTAGAAAAGTACTCGACTGCGAGTACGATAAATTTTTTTTGTGCCCTCGCAGGGGGGAAAGGCCCCATTATATCGATCCCCCACTGATCGAACGGGCAAGCGACCTGTAATGGTTCCATTGGTGTAGCCGGGGAATGTATCCGGGCGGAGAACCTCTGACAGCTTTCGCATCTTTGTACTAGCCTCTTCGCATCCTTCATCAGTGTAGGCCAGAAATACCCTTGACGTGCGACCTTCTGAGCTAACGACCTTGCGCCCGAATGGTTGCCGCAACTCCCTTCGTGTATCTCTTTCAGTACGTATCCCGCTTGTTCGTCATTCAAGCATTTTAGCAGGGGTCCGTCCGCCATTCTCTTGTATAGTTCAGATTCGATCATTGTGAATCTGGTGGCCTTTAACTTCAAATTTTTTGCATGCGAAGGGTTTTTGGGAAGAATCCCCTCCTTGAGATAGAGCGTTAGCTCGTCCTTCCACGTACAAGGTTGGTCTACCGTATATACATCGACCTCAGCGATCGCTGGTCTGTCTTTCACCATCACTATTATACTGCGGTTCTTTATGCCCGACAATGAGGCTCCAAATTTAGAAAGTGAATCAGCTCTATCGTTTTCTCCTCTTGGTATCTGTTGGACCGTGCATTTGTCGAAACGCTCGATCAGAGATTTTGACTTCTTCAGGTACATCGACATTGTCTGCTCCTTCGCTTCGTAATTCCCCTCGATCTGCATTGCTACTAACTGCGAGTCAGTGTATACTTCTAAAGTTCTTGCTCCTGCTGCATGAGCCAGCTCTAATCCTAAGATTAGGGCTTCGTACTCGGCTTCGTTGTTGGTGGCATGAAACGAGAGTCTGGCTGCGACCTCTATTTCAACCTCTCCTGGCCCTTGTATCAGGATCCCAGCTCCCCCGTTGCTAGTATTCGACGATCCGTCTACATGCAACATCCACGGCTTGACATCCAGAGCAGGCATGTTTGTCAGTTCCATTACAAAGTCAGCAAGTACCTGAGCCCTCTCCGAGTTTCTGGCATGGTATTCTATATCGTGTTCACCCAGTTCTACAGCCCACTTCACTAATCTCCCTGAGACCTCCGGTCGCGACAAAATGCTCTTGAGCGGTTGATTTGTTAATACGACGATCTTGTGTGATTGGAAATACGGCCGTAACCTGCGAGCCGACGTTACTAGTGCAAGAACGAACTTTTCGACTAAGCTGTACCTCATCTCCGCTCCCTGCAGCATTTTGCTAACATAGTATACTGGGTTCTGGACTTTATTCTCTTCCCTCACCAGTACCGAACTCACAGCATGTTCCGACACTGCTAAGTATAGATACAAAATGTCTCCAGGTCGGGGATTTGCTAATAGTGGTGGCGTCCTCAAGTAATCCTTGAGTTGGTTAAAAGCATCCTCGCATTCTTTTGACCATTGGAAATCCTTGGGTTTTCTTAATACTTTAAAGAAGGGTAAATTTCTATCTGCTGACTTTGAAATAAATCGGTTAAGGGATGCGATCTTACCCGTTAACTTCTGTACGTCTTTTATCGAAGCTGGTGACTTTAGCTCGAGGATTGCTTTGATTTTCTCTGGATTGGCCTCTATCCCTCGGCTGCTCACCATATATCCCAAGAACTTGCCCCCTCCGACCCCGAATGTGCATTTTGTTGGATTGAGCTTCATTCCGTATGTTCGCATGACGGCAAAGCTTGCTTCGAGGTCCTGCAAGTGTTTCTCCGAGTGCCGGCTTTTAACTAACATATCGTCCACGTAGACCTCCATTGTTTTTCCAATCTGTTCTCTGAACATTCTGTTAACGAGCCTTTGATACGTTGCACCTGCATTTTTCAGACCGAATGGCATTACGTTATAGCAAAATATACCTTGTTCAGTTACGAATGATGTCTTTGTGCGTCCTCCTTAGCCATGCGGATCTGATGGTAACCCTGGTAGGCATCCATCATCGAAAACAACTCGTACCCGGCGGTCGCATCTACCAACTGGTCGATCCTGGGCAATGGGAAAGGGTCTTTGGGGCACGCTCTGTTCAAGTCTGTAAAATCGGTGCACATCCTCCATTTCCCTGCAGCCTTTGGCACCACAACTACGTTCGACAACCAATCCGTATAATGGACCTCAGAAACGTATCCTGCTTTCAACAGCTTATCCACTTCCTCCTTAATGATCGCATTTTTCTCGGATCCGAAGGCTCTTTTTCTCTGTTGTATGGGCTGTGCCTTTGGGTCTAAGTTCAATCGGTGGACAATAATTTCGGGATTAATACCTTTAAAATCGGAGGCACTCCAGGCAAACATGTCCGCATTGCGACGCAAGAAGGCGACCATCATTAGCTCGAGGTTCTTTTCCATGCTAGCCCCAATCTTCGTTGTTTTGGATGGATCCCCTTGTACCAACTCGATCTCTTTGTGTTCATCCATCGATTCTATTCTCTCCTCGTTCTTGATGAAAGTTTCATCCAGCTTCCTCTTTCTATCCGTCGTATCCTTCCTTAAGGAGAGGTTGTAGCATCGTCTGGCTTCCCCTTGATCGCATGCGACCTC
>NC_026152.1:4290370-4292190 GCF_000512975.1 Sesamum indicum
ATTTCATTTTTAAGTGGTATGTGGATACAATGGCCCTGAAAATGTTCAAGCCAGGTCTTCCCAAAATGACATTATAAGCAAAGGGGGTGTTGACCACCAGAAATTTTACCTTGAGAGTCCTTCTTCTGGGTTCGTCTCCAAGGGAAACAGGTAGTTCAATTGTCCCCAACGAATCCACTTCACTGCCTCCGAAGCCTACCAATGGCGAGCTCACAGCATCCAACCTGGCGTCTGCCAACCCCATTTTGATTAAGACTTCCTTCAAAATTATATCAGCAGAACTTCCGTTGTCAACCAAGACTTTATGGACCGTGAAATTGGCTATGTCCATCTTAATCACCATGGGGTCATTACCGTCACCGGTCTTTCCCTTTATATCCTGAGCGCCAAAGCTAATTTCTAACTCTGGGGATATATTCATTACCTGTCGGCTCATCAGAGTACTCGTTCTCCATTCTGCCTTCTTCTTTGCTCTACTCGAGTGTCCCATCTCAGATCCTCCTGCTATCATATGTATGATGCCTTTCACAGGCGCGTTCTCGCGGGCAGTTTGCCCCGCAACGACTCCTCCTTCATGTCTTAATGGGCTCCGGGATCTGCTGTGTCGTCCTCTGCTTTGATAATCTTTGGATATTAAATCTTTGAAATATCCTTGGCGGATTAGCCGCTCGATCTCATCCTTAAGCTGGTAACATTCCTCCGTGTCGTGCCCTCTTTCACTGTGGAATCTACAGTACTTGCTCGAATTTTTCTTTGCAGGGGTAGCTCTCGTGGGTTTCGGCCATCTGAGTACATCCTTCCTTTCTACCATGAGCAGTGCCTTTGCCCTCGTGGTGTTGAGTGGGGTGTATTTATTATACTTCTGTGAGTAGTGAGGCTCTTTGTTTCGATCATGCCTTGATCGCTTATCATTCTTAATGTCATATCCCCGATCTCTTCCATACTCGCCCCTCCACTCGCCATCCTTCATGGCGTTCATTTCTTCTTCGTCTATATATTTCTGCGCCAGATTCATGAGTTGCTCCACATCAGATGGGGGGTCCCGAGCTAACGCAGAAGCAAATGCTCCCTTCTTCAACCCGTGGATCATCATATCTATCCGTAGATCTGGTACCTCCAGCGTTTCGTTATTGAAACGTCCCATGAAGTTCTTTAAAGGCTCGTCATTTCGCTGTCTTATGGTGAACAGATGTGTCGCCGATCGTTTCTGCTTCCTTTTACTGGCAAAATGGAAAGAGAATTTCTGTATGAGCTGCTCGTGGGATTCCACGCTTCCCGGTGGCAAGTTTGTGAACCACTCCTGGGCTTTTCCTGTCAGAGTCGTGACAAATAGTTTAGCGTTTATTGGACCTGACTGCCCATAGAGGTTCATCACCATATCGAATGCTGCGAGGTGCTCTGCGGGGTCTTTCATTCCATCATATCTCGGCAAGTCCGGCATTCTGAAGTTCGGAGCTACAGTCTCTGTCAGGATGTGATTGCAGAATGGCGAATTTCGGTGCTGGGATACTATCTCCCCCCTCTTCTTCAGTTCGTCAATCTGCTTTCCTAATCTCTCTATCTGTTTCGATACGTTGTCAACCTCCGCACGCGAGATTACCGGTCCCCGGGCATGGCTCCTGTCTCGGCTACTCGATCCAACTTCTGAGGGCTGGTGCTTGCTTCTGTCCCTTCTATGGGCACCTGACGTTCTATCTTGTTCCTTTTCTCCAAATAGCCTTCTCCTCGCCCCTTCTCCTTCAGCCGGAACAGCGATCCTTCGCTCATACGCGACAATGGCCTTTCTCCCCGCTTCTTCCATTAATTGTTGTAATTCAGTT
>NC_026152.1:4302190-4335198 GCF_000512975.1 Sesamum indicum
ATCCTTCGCTCATACGCGACAATGGCCTTTCTCCCCGCTTCTTCCATTAATTGTTGTAATTCAGTTTTCGTCAGTTGAACTACGGGTTCGGCGGTTCCTATCGTGGTATCCAAGCCTAGGATGTTCCTCCCTTACTCTCCTTCCATGTTCTCAGAATATGTCGTTCCCACAGACGGCGCCAAATGAAAATGCGTAGGAAGATTTGGTCGAGTTCACTCGATGATCGAACTCTTAATCCGCGATCCGACCTCGGCTCCCGAAACGCGATCCCTGAGAACAAAAGGAAACGGTTAAGCCGGCCGGGTGTAGTCCCGGCTATGGCTCTCCGACGATCAAGTCAGTTCCTAGATCAGAGATATCCGATGATAGAAAATTGTATACGTCTGATATCAAGTAAAAACTTACCCTTTCAAACCTTCATTTGCTGTTCTTATATGTTTCCAAAAGATAATTTTGGTGAGAGCCAATATCCGGGTCTGGGAGCTCCAGTTATGCCCAAAATCGTAGCTAACCACTGTTATGGCAGCCGCAAATCTCTCCCTTTGAGCATTATGTGGGATTCTGGAATCTTTCCATAGTGGTTCCTCAATTTAATGTGAAGGGTATATTCGTCCAAAGATAAAAAACCCCCTCATCATTTGCCCCCTTAGTTCTGGACGCGACGGCTGAGTCGTGTGCAGAAATCAACAGGTGCTTTGCAGGTCATTTAATTGTCTCGATATTGAGGTCCACGTGTCGCGTGGGCAGTCCATTCTAGCATTGGAGGGCGCGTGCCTTCTGCAGACGTCCAATCCCCTCTCAATACAAAACCCATATAATCCGAATCTTTCCATAGTGGTTCCTCAATTTAATGTGAAGGGTATATTCGTCCAAAGATAAAAAACCCCCTCATCAGTATCTCCTAAAAATACAACTACCCATACAATGGATTGTCACAAGGGCTATTTGTAATTTCAAGTGGGAGTATTTTTAATTATTTAAATAATAAAAAATATTTATAATTGTAATATATATAATATGATCAATTTGGTGTCTTCAATAAGAACATTTTTTGTATTTTCTATGTTTTGTTTTTAGTATTTGGTCGTTTTTATACGAAGAGTACTTAAAATTGAATCATTCGAAATATCAAAATAAAGAAACTCGGTTCCACTTAAAATTACATAAGATTATAATCACTCGTTTTTTTTTTAAATAAATACATTGATATTTTAAATCAATTAATAAATTAAAAATAATAATTAATCAATTCTAATTGTCATAATTAAAAATAAAAAATCATAATAAATAATTATTCCCTATAGCCACACAATAATTACTTGTCATAGTTTTTGCGAGTGTGGCTAAAATATTTATTACGAAAAAAAACTCATGAAGGATAATTTTAATTTTTATTAACTGTAATTAATAACTATTATTTACCACTATTTTAATACATAATTAATAAAGTTATAATCAATAGTAATTTTTTTGTGTAATTTGAACTGATAAACCACAAACTCACCGCTCATATAGAGAATCATTGGTGGAAGTGTTGACTTGTTGTGAGCCGTGAGTTAAGAAAAGACGTCTGATGAACAGAGGAGAGGTGGGGTCATGTTAGAGACATGTTGGCCGCACATCTCTCAATTTTATTTGCATCAATGTCAATCATAGTGTCAATTTCTTATTAACTCAATTAATAAAACAAATCATTTTTTTTTATCTAGAAAATGTAAGTTTGATTCATTTTATTAATACCCACTTGGAAAAAATATAATATTCAACTATAGTTAATTATTACTAATAATAAAATAATTATTGATTATTTTTATGAGAATGGTCGAAATATTTGTCAAGTCAAATATTTTTGCCACTGCTCATAGTTGTGACAAATAATTTTTTATAGTGAAAAAGCTAATTTCTGAATCGATTTTATTTTATCGTGGTTAATAATAGTTATTTACCATATTTTTTAGCTATATTATTAATATTGTAGCCAATAGTAATTTTTTCTTAAAATAACGCCAACGAGATCTAGTTTAGTTACAAAATTGATGCTAGACGGTCATGATATTTTATGTTTGAATTTCATCAGTGTGTGAATTGATCTGCTATAATAATATATGTATGGACTAGTTTGTAAATAGTATTAATAACTGTTATATGAATTCTTTTTTTTTGAAGTACGAGCAATGAAAAATTATTAATTGAAATAAATTGATTAAAATTATTTCTATCGGATATCAATATCTAACAAATCATCACAATAATTATCTCTGATCAATAATATCAAATACAGTAAATCTAGCTAATGTCTATTATTACAGTAGAAATAATATACCTACTATTCAGTAGAAACAATGCAAATACTATTCAATAAAAACAACATCCCACTCTGATCAATAATTCATATTGTTATACGAATTATTGATATTTGTAATTTATAATGGTTAATTAAATTTTTATCCCCGTTATAATATACGTAGTGTTGCAAATATCCCCTGATATTCAAAACGTATCGAAAAGATCCAATTAACTTAACATCATTACTTATAAAACCGTTACTTATGTTGATGTTGCGCTAATATGGCATTCATGTGGTCTTTATGACTGTTTGAAAAAATCGTCGGAATCTTTTGAATATTTTTTGCATTACAGGTTTAATCATAAGTTTATTTTAAATTTATTAATTTTGATTAGTTACTCATTTTAGCAAAATTTAAAATAAAAATAAAATAAAGTCGCAATTAAACCTAAAGGGAAAGTCTGCTATATTATTGTTAGAGGCAGTTGGCTTGAATTTCGAACATACATTTTCTTGATTTTTTGGGGTATAAGTTTACATAACAATTCAAACGTACATATAAGTGTTTTGAGGGCAAAAATGTCAAAAATCTTCAACGGATATTTTCAACTCTCACATAGACTACATCAACACAAGTCTAACAATTTCACCAATGGCGTAAGGTGAGTTGGACCTTTTTGATACGTTTTAAATATTAAGGGGGTATTTGCGATACTAAATATATTTTGAGGGTGGTAAATGTAATTAATTAGATTTATAATTTAATTTTAATAACAATCTTGATGATTTGAAACGATTTTCGACTGATGGGGGTAGTAGTCCCTTGACATATAAAAGGATGAAAATGCCCTTCAAATCCCATGAAAATTGCAGAAAAGACAAGATCTACGTGTAAACCTGTGGATCGAGTCATCCGACCCGACCCGAATAGAAGACCCGACTGATAAGTCGTTGAATTATCTGACACATATACATCCAGATCTTGCCACGTAGAGCCATTTCATACGGTATGACAAATTATAAATATCGTCAATCATAAATATTTATGGCATGTGCAATTAATGCGATTTCAACTTTATTAGCCCTTCCAGATTCAATTCGACACCACTTTCTAACTTAAACATCGAATGGCCTTAGTTAGGGTATTCTAGCAAGCCTTACGTATTCTTCGTTCTTAGAATCTACTTACAGAAAGCTCGAATAGGGATTTAGCGACCCAACCTTAAAAGCGATCAAAAGGTCACAACCCGAATCTAACGACCTGCATCACCGACCCTGAAACATGCATTCATCATAATGATATGCTCAATCGTAAGGTCAAACAGGTACTAAGAATAGACAAAATAGATCTCGTATTAAGAGTTCGGAATGGTCTATACTCTAAACTAATTTAAAATGGTATAAAGTGGATTTATGACAATGAAATATCGGTGCAACAGCGCAACGTTCAGAACCTCATTCTCATCAACTTGGTCAAAGAGCGCCGAATGAGCACGACATCAACTGCAAGTTCAATTCCCAGTCGCCACCTCCCTTCTATATGTCTAAATTTGTTTATGTTTTGTAGAAGTATATCCATTTGATTAATATATTAATATATATTTTTTAAAGTGAAAATAATAAATTATTATTTTTTTAATCAGACAATGACAATCATTAAATAAAAAATAAACTATTATATTTTTAAAGTTAAATATATTGAATAACATCCTACACATTGGTGGGGTTCAAATCTATGGCCTTAAAATCATGGGACCTCAATTTCGCCAATTGAACTAGGCCTTATAAATAAATACATCAATATAACTAAGAATTAAAAAATACAAAACATTAAACCCTCATAAAGTGAAATAAGTACAAGCACGTCTGATGGAACTCGAACTCATTACATCGATTTTTCTATGGGATGTTTGACCTCTTCTATATGGACGCACTTGAATTTGAGCGATGAAAATAAATTTATAATTTATTATAGTATTATTAAATACAATTCGAAATGGGCATTGGAATATTTAAAATATTTTATAAAATACTTAAACAAGTATGACAAATTTATATTATTGATTTAAAATTTTTAATTTCAAATTTATCAATCTAAATATGACCTTCCAATTTCATATGTTTCAATACAAATGCAGCCTAAGATTTTGTGCTTGCAATGTGTTATTTTTGCAACATTTGACAGATCACTTGAATGAATTTGTGTTCACATATTTCTTCGAATAATATGAGATTAAGGGTGTTTGGCTGAGTTTATAAGCTTCTAAAACAGCTTATAAAATATAGGAGTTTATGAGATATTCTAAAAAAAATTTAGCCGAATACCCTCTAAATAAATATTTTTTAAATTAAATAATTGATAAATAAATATACTAGGGAGAAGCTATTAGATGGACACGTTGACTTGTTGTGAGCCATAAGTTAAAAGAGACATTTTAATGAACAGTATGAGAGGTGAGGGTCCTGTTAGAGACAAGTTGCTCGTCCCATCTATTTAATAATATAATAATAATAATATTTATATCATCTATATTAATATATATATATATATATATATGAAAAAGCAATTTTCACTTATAAATGATGATTTATGATATTATTGTACCATTTTTATTTGCGTCGATCATAGTGTTAAGCTATTTCTTTAAATATAATGTGTTGATTTATACATTTTATTTTATTTATATATATTTTTTAACGTATAAATTTATTGACTATGCACAATAAAGAAATGACATGTCATACGGCCAGTAAAAATATAAAAGAAAAGGTATTTGCCAAATGTTGAAACTTTAAGAGATGTGGATGGTATTAAAATTGAATTGTGGGTTTGAAAACCTTTAAATGTTGTCACAGCCTCAACCATCGATCTTGATTATGGATCAACTGATGTTGCTTTTGGGAGTCGAATTTTATTTTATGGGAAATCATGGTATTTAGATTCAAGGGAGAGAATGAGCGCAAAACTAAAATTATCAGGACTGGAGCCTGTGACTTAATTTAATTGAATGTAGAAAATTAGATCTAGATATGACAAGAATTGACAAACTGTGAGGTTTTTCTTATCTGGTAAATTTCACTAACAAATGAGACGTCAACTTGCTAACTAGCTGTGCGGAAATATTCCTCCACGGCCTATACCTATTGTCATGTGTTGGCTCATTAATAAAAATGAGTCATTTCTTATATATATATATATATATATATATTATATTATGATCCTCGATATTTGTTCTGTACCAAAAAAATTAACATTTAATTAAGATTAATCGTTATAATTAAAAATAAATAGTTGTAGTAGATAGTTCTCAATCACGATCATACAACAACTACATATCGTAGTTTTTAAAAGTGTGGCTAAAATTTTTACCTTGGCAATTGAAACTTGTCCCGATCGAAGTGACTTGATCCAAAAGCACCCAATTTATTTTATTTTAACAAAAACATCACTATTATTATTAAATAATAATTTTTGTATCTTCAATTATTAAAATTTAAATTATTCTTTTAATTCGAATATTAAATTATCATGACTAGTTATTGTTGACATCAAAGGGATTCATGCAAAGATCGTAAGTAGCTGACATTGGATGTCAACTTGTGGTGTTTATGAATATTTAATACCCCTAATAATTATAATTTTCAATTTAAAACATATCATTACAGGCTGTGTGACTGTCTAATTAGTCAGCTTAACCCTTCATAATTAGTTTAATAATGATGCCCTTTAATGACCTTTCTGGCTTTGAGCATCCAATGTCGTATTTGTTGGGATGTTTATTCATGTGCTCTGTCATTTTTTGACAATTATATATTTTTTTAGTCAAATAATTATTTATATGTTATTTACATCACAATGTTTGAAAATGTAAAATTTAAAGTAATTTTTATATCACTAGACTCAAACCGTGGTAAATAAAAATCGATCCAAAAATTTAGATTATCTATCATGGAGATTATTTTTGAGACGACGAATGTTTTAGCATTTGTTGCAAAAATCAATGTCAACAGCTGTTGTATGATGGTAGTTGTTAATAATTATTTATTATTTACGTACCATGACAATTAGTTATGATTAAATTTTGGATTTCTTCTGATGTATGTAGCAATTATTTCGTAAAAATATTAAGATCATATTATATATATTGACATATTTATATTATATTGACATAAAATATTACTCACTGTTGATACTTGTTTTAAGAAATATAATTTATTGTATTCTTCAATGTATTTAAATATTAAATAACAAGTACATAATACATTGCCAAATAAAACACTGAAAAAACAAAAGAAAAAATATTCACTACAAAATAATTGAATTATTTCCTACATTATAAATGACTATAATTTAAATAAACAATTTTTTCCCGTGAGCATATTACTTTCATATGAAAAAAAATAACAATTTACCTCCCTATATTTTTTAAAATGATCATGCAAGTTACCCTGTGTTTTTTAAAATAATGTAAGTTACGTACCCCTGTCTAAGAAAATAAATTATTTTATTTTTCAAAATACAGGAGGATAAATTGTTGTATTTTAAAAAATACAGGGGGTTAAAATGCTGATTATATATATATATAAGGGATAATTTGCTCATTTTTAATATCACATGGGGATTGCTTGAATTTTTTTCAATTTAAATATTATAGTTCATCAATACTTTATATCTCGATCAAGTAAAATTAATATGAAAAACTTAAGTTTTGATCACGATTAATTAAATTTTCCTATGTTTTTAGTTGTTTTCAAACTATTCACGGCGATTTCTAGTTATAGTTAATATTTTAGCATCGCCTACAAAAATAACGATTAATAATCATTCTCAATGATTGTTAATTAGTATTTGCTATGAATTTTTATTTTTAACTATAGTAATTTATAGTGAAGGTCACATATTATTATTATAAACTCATAATCTTATACTGTTTTAATTATTAACTTAAATTAATTTTAATTTTTTAGAATATAAGTTCATAATAATTTTCTGCTTATATCACTAAAAAAAATATAATTTTATAAAATCTGAGTTCATAATTTTACTATTTAAGCATTGAATACATAATACAAATGAAGTACAATTATATATCTTTTAGTATAATTACATGTAAAGCCTTTACAATTTAAAAAATTACACCTAATATCCTTAAGGTTTGTTTCTGTCTGATAAATAGGTCTTTACATTAGTTAAAATTAACTGAATTTGTTAATATTAACAAAAAAAATTGAATGAAAATGTATATTTACCCTCAATTAACTTGTTATTGACATATTGCAAGTCAAACAATTTTTTTTCTAACTAAACTACCCTTATAATGGTGAAAATATACCTCCTCACATGACCTAAAGTGTGAAGATGTATAAGGGTAATTTGATTATAAAAAGATTCATTTGATCTCCGATAAATTAGTAATAAGTCAATCGAGAGTAAATATACATTTTTTATCCATTTTTTTTAATTTCAATAAATTCTGAGAATTTGACTATTGAAAGACTTATTTATTGAAAAAAAATACAAGCAACCCCCCGTGATATTGCAAATGAACAAATTACCTCTATGAAAAAACAAATAGCAATTTACCTACTTGTATTTTTTAAAATACAATATTTTACTTCCCTATGTTTTTCAAAATGAAGCAATTTACCTCCTTAGATAGGGAGGTAAATTGCTATATTTTTTTCGTAGGGGATAATATGCTCATTTTCAATATCAAATGGGTTAAATTGCTATTCACCCCTTATTTATTAGATTGATGAAAACCTTAGGGGTATTATATGTAATTTTTAAACCACATGGAGTTTACCTATAATGACGCCCACCTCAAAAAAATAGAGTGTAATTACCCATCTACACCATATATAATTGAAGAGCATTCTATTGGTGTTTTCAATTTATTGATCTATCAATTATTTATTTTTTTCAATTGAATAATTATTTTTAACTTCCCCACTCATCGTGATTTTTTATAACTACATTTTGGTAATTATTTTTACTCAATTCATTTTTATCTTCTATATATATATATATATTATTTTAGGTAAATTTGAACTCTATAAAAATAAATAATATAATTTATACAAATATTTTATAAAAATTATACTCCTCACTTACTAGTCCCTAAGAAAATTTTTATTTAAATCAGATTTGACCTAATCAACCTAATTACAAAACAAATGTATCACACTTATTATGTAATTAATTAATTTTTTTAAATTTATTATATAATTAATTCAAATTCAAACAAAAATTTCCTATCGTGACTATAAATAAATATCTTCCCTTTTTCATTATCAGCTCTTCTCATCCACACATATAGTCAACACCACGGGTTCTTTCAATCACTGCCGTCGACTTTAATGAAACCTGTCTGCACGCTTCTAGAAACACAAGTGCTAGAACACAAATCTACAAGAAAATCAAACCTGTTTCTTCATTTTTGTTCGATTTTGATTTTTGGGTTTTTTACAACATCGTAACAAACACTGAAACATTATTCTTAATGTAATTTTTAACTTAATTTTTTTTTATATTTGACATAATTATAAATATTTTTCGATGTTTGAAAAATTATCAGTACATTTTGATTTTAGCGGTCGTCTGATATCTAGCACAATCTGCTAATCTCAATTAGTTTTTCATCTATTTTTTGTGATGAACAAACTAAAATTCTCTTGTGTTTTATGAATTATAATTTTATTTTAGATTTTTTTATGGAATTCTTTTATGAACTAAGTGGATTTTTTATAATTTAAAAAAAAATCTATTAAATTTGTTTTTTATAATAATTTTTTTAATCTTTAAAAAAAATACAACAAAGAAAAATTGATAAATCCAGACCTTTATCCAAAAATTACATAATTTTATCTAGCATCAAAAGAATATAATTTTTCAAACAACGAAGGGGTATTTGTTAATATACTAAATTTAAAAAAAAAAAATCTCCTTATAATTTACCTTTATTTGTATATACATACTATTTTTCTATATTTTACTTATTACGACTCAAAAAGTAAATAAAAAATAACCATATGATTTTTTATATTAAATTTGTTCAAAAGAAAAATCAATCTAATGAAAATACCAAACAAAAAATCAGAAAAGAAAAATTAAAAAAAATCAAATCAATTAATTTAATTCAATACTCGACATGACATTTATCTCAAAATTCCAAATTCGATATACCAAAAAACAAAGAGAAAGACCTCGATATTCAAGTCTCATGATGTGCACATGTCTTACGTTACTATTTTGGAAGAAACAACAGTTTTGTACAACTAAGGAAGTTGCTATGATGTTGCGGCATTTGTAGATCATGAAAAGGAGTGGGGGAAATATGACTTTAGTGCTCTCAATAATTAATTCGTACCATCTAAGTTTTCTACATTGACTTGACTTTTTAAATTATATATCAAATTAAATAGTGATTCTAGTTTGAGTTAGGTGTATTAGTCCTACTATCAATATTCCTACTTTCTTTTTATATTGAAAAAAAAAGTACTATATTTTATATAGGTAATATTGCAATTTTCATTCGGTACTTTTAAGGAGTTGGCAATTTTGGTCCTATGTCTTTTGAATGTTCACGATTTTGGTCTTTCAGCCCATTTTATGATCATTTTGCCCTTCTAGTGAAAAATTAACCATAGTCCACTACATGCTCCAAAATAGGCCCAACATGCTTTCGAAATAAATTAAGCATGCATAAATTCATAAACTAGAAAAGGTAATATATTTTATATAGGTAATATTGAAAAAATATATAAATATTACATAGATTTATTTCTTCCGTTGGAGGATATAACTGTTTAGCCTCTCATATAAAAGAAGACTTGACTAGTTGGGGAAACCCCAATAAAATGGAAACTAAAAATTACAAGGATTTGGAAACTCAAGAATATATGCTTCGAACGGTTGGAGAATTTTTTTTTTTTTTTTTTTAATGATCTCCATCTGCTTCATTGTCTCTTTATTTATAGTCGTCTGCAGACTTCAAACACGGACTTTAATCTTATTTTTTGATGGTATCATTGCGTTTGTCACCTTCTTGTCTTTTTAGATAACGTCATTGCGCTCGTCATCACTATGTCCTTTGCAACTATTGGTCATGATGGCTTGTCGGCCATGTGATTGCTGGTTTTTCTGCTTTGCTGATTGTTGGCCCTTTCGTCTTTTGCCGACTGTCTCACTTTTTAATTTTTACATTTGTGGATTTTATTTTGCCTTGTAAAATCCTTTCTCTTATCTTTGTCCTGTTTTGATTCAGGTTTCTTTTGGGTTACCTGAACTTTTATCCCGAATAGGGGCTTTTCTTGTTTTTCACAGCAACGGCGTATGTGGATATGCCATTGCCTAATATAGAATATGTTGTATATCTTCATCCTCGTAGCCTCGATTGCAGACAACTAATTCTCCCATATAAGCAATCTCTTCTTCTCGAACATGCTTTCTGCGAATTTGGTGCTTTTCCTTATCATGGAGTTTAACAGGAACGATCCATTTAATTTGTGTGGAAAAATTTTAAATGGATACTTGACTTTGTTTATCTCGGTGAGACAGACCCATAAACCCAAAACTCTTCTAGTAGGAATATCATCCTCAATTATGACTGACACTAGTGGAGCTTCTATTGAGGCAACTTTAATTTTGTTGAAGCTATCATGTTTGGTTCTTGCAGCTTGATAAAATGAAATGCTGGATGAGACCCATTTTCTTGTAGTCTGTGGAGCGGCTGATATGAATTTTAACTCCAGAATATCTCTTATTTTTAAGGGCGTCGTTTTTTCGAGAATCATAGACCGCCCCACTAATCAATTCTGGAACTTTTGAAATTTTCGAAAAATTTTTTGACATAGTATGAATTGAAGCCAGAGCTTCAAAATCATACCATTCTCAGATATCTTCTGATTTAGACCCTGCTAACATCCAAACTCTATTATATTTTTTGGATGTTTCGATTGTGGTCTTGTTTGAATTCACTCCTTCACGAGAAATTATTTTTTTCCATATTTGCTAGTAAACCTGCCAAGTAGAAGAAGAAGAATATATCAACTCTGATGTATTAACTTTATAGGTGTATGTCATCGGTCTAAGCGTAATCTCTCCCTCTTCTATTCCAGAGGTGATGGGTTGAATTGCGTCATTAGAAGTTTTCACTTCCTGTGATCCAATTGTTGTCGTTTCACCAGAGTTTCACGATGACCTTGTGCAATCGGTACTTAAATCCGATGCTACAGGTTTAGAGTCCTGCACTCTAAAGGCATGTTTAGGGTCATACTCCTTCAACTCGCGAGTCATCCTCGAGGGTGATGCTTTTCGAATTGGTTCTTGTAGGTCATTCGATAGTGAGGTTGAAGCCACCATGATACTTCTTGTCGCGATCTATAGTGTCAAGATTAAATCTTTGTATTTGTCTGGCTACTCGAGCGTTCACCTCTAGCTGTCCAAACTTCATGTCAAACTCTTCAAGATTTCATCTAAAGTGCCTAAACTTCAACATGATAGAGTTTGCTTCATATGCCCCCACCTCTTATCAGAAAATCTAGAAGAATATTCTCGTGAGATTTTATAACGACAACATTATAACAATAATATTGGCATTCTGCTTGCCACTTGATAATACAAGCCTCCTCAATTTTAGATTCTAATTTATTCTTCAAAAAAGCTTTAACATTATTATTGTCAACTTTTAAAGTAAATTCTTTAGCAAGTAGAAATAGGTGTCGTATCTTAAAAGCCTTCCAAACTGCAAAGAACTCCTTCTCATTTTCATGAGATTTTATAACGATAATATATAACAATAATATTGGCATTCTGCTTGTCATCTGACAATACAAGCCTTTTCAATTTTAGATTCTAATTTATTTTTCAAGAAAGCTTTAACATTAGCATTATCAACTTTTGAAGTAAATTTTTTAGCAAGTAAAAATAGAGGTCATTTCTTAAAAGCCTTCCAAACTGCAAAGAACTCCTTCTCATTAATGTGCTAGATTTGGGCCTGTTGTTCTAAGAACAACTCATATATCTACAAGATTATTTCCCTATAGTAGTCTTTTTCATGAGCACTGCTGCCATCTATAGTCATTGGCGCCTGTGTAGACTATCAGTTCATCCTTATCTTATGGTATGACAAGCTTTGGTAGGCTACTGCAAACCTATTTTAGCTCACAAACCCTTTGAGTGTGTATTTCCTCCCATTACCACCTTGAACTTTCTGTTTCCTTAAAAAGTGGTAGGAAATCCTTTCTATATCTTGCAATATCTTTTATAAAGATACCTGCAGAATTAACAACTCCCAAAAAGCTCTGCAAATGCTTCTTGTCCTTGAGCACAACTGAAAAATTGTGAATTCTCTCCACAATATGTTCCTGTAACTCAATACATGTATCGTCAATAAGAATTTTTAACAATTCAATTTTATTGACTGCAATAGTAGCTTTTTGAATCTCTATTAAGGATACTGACTTTGGTATTTTTTGGGGTATTATCCTATCCGATATTCACAAAACCCTTCAAGCTTAACTCCACTAGTTTTATAAACTTTTCTTTGTCGAGTTCTAGAGTAGTTGTTGCTATCTTTGTGACTGCAATCCACTCATCTATCAACTTCCTTGTATTTCGATAGTCGATAACATCCAAGTTGAGTATGACACTGTATGGATGCAAGGGTTGGAGCATAGTCCTTTCCCAAGGTGTGGCACTCTTCTTGAATTCCTCCCTGGATATTCTTTTAGTCTGGTTCCCACAAACGTCAGGGTGGCGTTGGTATGAAAATCTGTACTTTTTCTCATTAGATAATCTTATAGAGGATCATTCAAACCTGTACTTTCCTCCGACGGTGGTATTACTGGAGTGTTTCATTAGTTTGAATATTGAGTAAGTCCACGATCCCAAGTTGGAAAAAGGATTCAACCAATTCCTGTATATTTGGTAGATCTGCCCTTGTTACCTCCGTTATTTTATGAATTTGATGGCTTCAATGATCAAATCGTCTCTTGTCTTTGGTTTTGGAATCTCCATCACCTTTCCCTTCTGATGTAGGAGGGATATTGGTCCGAGGGCGTCCCTGATCCACTTTTATCTAGATCTGGATGTCTCAGGGTTTTTTCTTTGATTTCTTTTTAAAATTTGCAACTTCTGTTTTCAGATCTATAAGATCTTTTTATAGATTTGGAAGGATCTTAAGGATCTCGTTCACCTTTTGGCTCAAAGTTTTCGTTCCCTTTCTCCTTGTTGGAATTCTACCATGGATTTCGGTGAAGTGTAAATGTCTCACTGCGTTTCTTGGTAGTGTCTGTTGGACTTGAAAATTTCTCATTCATTCTTATTCTTCTTTTGGCGTGAGAAGAGTTGTGTCAATCCTGTACGAACTGTCGTCACATTTTTTAAGAACTTCCATAAGGAGGTCCTTTCTCTGTTTTTCCATAATCTGAAAATATTCCATGTGGTTATCGTAACTCGAATTTTCTTTCGGTTTTATTTTCTTAAAGAGTCTCCTCTGTTAGTGGATAAAAATATGTAAATGTAATATAAATAAATATTTTTTAAATAAACCTAAGCTCTGATACCATTCTAGGCGAGCATATGCAAGCGTATGTATTAAAATGCAAAAAAGTAGTGAAAATGGACTAAAGTGCACATTTTAAAGCTAAAAAAGGGGTAAAATCATCCATAATTCGGCCAGATTCGTATAGAGGACCGAAAACAATTGCGTCCTTTTTGAAACTTACGAGACTAAAATTGTCAATTCTAAAGTTACAGGACCAAGAATGCCACTCCCCTTAGTTACGGGACTAATTTTATAATTTTTCCTTTTATGTATATTTAAAATAACTAATTCTATATTGAACAAAGTTCATATAATCTTTTTATTAATTTAAATGATAATTATATGGATATAGTATAGGTATGCGTCCGACATTAATTGCAGATAAAGAGTTTGAACACTTTGTAAGCCTTGAGACATTTTTCCTCTAACGAGACGTCTTTACAACATAAAATTATGAGGCTCATCATATAAAGTCAGAATACAATATATCATGCAATGAGACACGATTAAAGTCTTCAGGGGACAATCCAATAGCTTTGGTCTTAAGATTTTCTACTGGATGTATTAAGTTCAAACCTAGGTAGGTCAATAGAAGAAATATGGCTTTTTTATTGTTGGTAATTACTATCATTGAAAATAAAAAATCATCATGTATATTAATTAAACATGGCTGCGTAATAGTTATTCGCTGTTGATTTTGAAAGCGAAACCAAATTATTTTTACAGCTAAAAATTATGGTAAATAATTTGATCATCGATAAAACTACAGTAAATTTTGATTAATCATGATTAAAATTTAAATTTTTACATCGATTTGTCTGATCATAATAAATAGTATTGATTTATTATAATTTTTAAAACATAGTTATTTATAGTATAGAAAATAATTAATTTTTTTATAGCAGATGCGTTTAAATTATATATATAATATTATCTTAGCATTGTAAAATTTGTGGATGGAGAGTATTGGACATAGAATTAACATAATAGTATGTACCAATTCAATATTTGACATAACTTGACATCAATTACAAAAGTCGCACTTTCCTGACTTTTTTCTCACACAAAGCGCTTATTAGTGCTGTTGAAAGAAAAAGAGAAAAGCGTGCTCGGACGATGATGAATGACGACGACGACGACCATCTAGCAGGTGTAGTGTATGCCGAATGTCTGTGAGACAGAGGAATATATCTCTGCAAAGAGCGTGATCTTTGGTTTGCCGCAAACCGCGGAAAAAGTTTGGCGGAAAGTCAAGATCACAACAAGATCTTCACCGTTGATTGGCCCACTTGAAATATAAAACAACGGTGCAGATTCCACTGTCATAGCGTTGATCCACCGGTGCGCACTTATTGTAAGATTCTCTTACTCACGCCACAAGAGGCGCGTCCCATCAACGGCCACAACTCTATATTTTGATGAAATAATTACATTGTCCTCTCTCACGAGATTTGATATAATTATATATAATTTTTTTATATTTATAAAAATTATATTTAATATTTTTAATTTATTTTTATCTAATAAATAAATTTTTTATTAGTTAAAATTAATAAAATTTGTTAATTTTACAGAATAATTAATTATAATTGATTTATTATTCAATTATTACAAATTAAATAAATATTTTTTTACTAAACTATCCTTATACATATTCACACGATAATGTATACGGAGGCATGTCCTCACTCTCAAATATATTTTTTATAAAAAATTATTTATTTGACCGACAATAATTGAGTATAAGTTAATCAGGGCAAAATATAATTTTTATTTAAATATTTTATTAATATCAATAAATTCGACGAATTTTAACTAATGGAGGAATTTATTTATTTTAAAGAAACAAATATTAGGGTAATAAATGTAATTTCTTAAACTAAATAAAAGTTCCATGTAACTACAAAAAATTTTAGGTGAGGACATTGTAATTGTCCCTATTTTGAACGAACAATTAAAATCTTAAATTTATATTTTAAGATGTTTGTGCTGGAAAAATTCAATTTTGTAGAAATAATGTTTTAAAATTAATAATTGGATTAGAAATAAAAAAATAGTAACAACCACGTTAGAACAAAATAATCGCAATTAGATACGCTGATTATGATAAGAAAAAATCAATAGATAACTTACAAAGAAAGTTGTATGGTAAAATCTCGATCCAATGGTAATTTAAGAATAATCGAATCATAGAATGCATTGTTTGCCTTGAAGAAAATATACCTCCCGTATTAATATATAGGGATAAATACAATTACACTCTCCTTCCATGAGGTTTGATGTAATTATATGTAGACCCCTTGTGGTTTGCAAAATTACATCTAACATTCCTGATGTTTACTTTTATCTAACAAATAAGTCCTTATGTTAGTTAAAATCTATTGAATTTGCAGATATTGACAAAAGAATAAAAAAAAATTATGTTTACTTCGAATTGACTTATTACTAATTTATTGCAGGTCAAATAAATCTTTTATGATTAAATTACCCTCATAAGTCTTCACGTATTAATGCATGTGAGGAGGTATATCTTCACTTTTATAGTGATAGTTTAGTCGGAAACAAATATTTAACATGTAATAAGTCAGTAATAAGTCAATATAGTGTAAACACCAATTTTCATTCAGTTTTTTTTTGTTAATATTAACAAATTCAATAAATTTTAACTAACAGACGGACTTATTTTATTAGACAAAAGCAAAGTACTAAATACAATATTTTAAATCATAAGAATCTATTTATAATTATATTAAATTTTTAAAAAGAAGAATGTAATTATCCTAATATGGAAAAATTATTTTAAAAATGTAGAAAAAAAAGAAAATTAAAAATTTAAAGTGTTTTGAAAAATTTTTAAAAAGTAAATGACACCGCGGTGACATTGTTCTTTAAAAAAAAAAATTAATGTGTCACGACGGTCCGAAACCACGGTGATAAATTTTTTTAAAAAAAAAAAATTATTTTGTTTTACGACGAATCGCTGCCAACTTCTCGTTAAAATTCTGGCACCATCTCGCCGAATCATGGTGACAATTTTTTTAAAAAAAATATATTTTATTTCATGACGAATCGTTGCCAACTTCTCGTTAAAATTCTGGCACCATCACGGCGAGTTGTCAACCATCAAATATACCGTTCGACTCTTCTTGATGAGACAAATATTTTTTCACAAACAATTTCAATAATGAAGTTTTAACACGACCACCGCACCTTTCTGCCGTTGATTCGCCGCCACCGGAGCGATCCACGATCACGGACCACCACCACTGGACTCGCCTCAACCTAAGGGTTCTAACGAGACCAACCTAGTTCAATTTTATTAAGTATTTGTTGAGATATGAAAATTTGAAGATTTTTTCGCCGAAAATTCGCGCTGAAGCTGTTTGCTGCCATTTCTCCATCATCAGGACGAATCACCGATTGAGACCATAGTCGTTCGAATTCTGTCGTCCAAACGATTCCAACAAGACCAGTCTTGCTCAATTTCATCAAGTATTTGTTGAGAATTAAAAATTTGGAGATTTTCCACCGAAAATTCGCTGAAACTGTTTGCCAAATTCATTTTTTTTTGTTTGTTCAATTAAAATACATATGTTTTAAAATAGTTATAATTTTATTAAATTCTATTTAATTATCTGAAACTATTTAATTAATGTATATTTATAATTAATTAAATAGAATTAATAAAATTATAACTAGTTTAAAACATATGTATTTTAATTGAACGAACAAAAAAAAGAAAATGAATTTTCAGAGAATTTTCGATGGAAAAATCTCCAAATTTTCAATTCTCAACAAATACTTGATGAAATTGAGCAAGATTGGTCTTGTTGGAATCGTCTGGACGACAGGATTCGAACGGCTAAGGTCTCATTCCGTGATTCGTCCTGACGGTGGAGAATGGCAGCAAACAGCTTCAGCGTGAATTTTCAATGAAAAAATCTTCAAATTTTCATATCTCAACAAATACTTAATAAAATTGAACTAGGTTAGTCTCGTTAGAACCCTTAGGTCGAAGCGAGTCCAGTGGTGGTGGTTCGTGATCGTGGGTCGCTCCGGTGGCGGCGAATTGACGGCAAAAAAGTGCGGTGGTCGTGTTAAAAATCTATTATTTACAATTGATAAAACTTGAAATTGTTTGTGGGAAAATATTTGTCTCATCAAGGGGAGTCGAACGGTATATTTGATGGTTGACAACTCGTCATGATGGTGCCGAAATTTTAACGAGAAGTTGGCAGCGATTCATTGTAGAACAAATTATTTTTTTAAAAAAAAAAATTAACTGCGGTGACACATTAATTTTTTTTTTAAAAAAATAATGTCACCACGGTCATCCATCGCAGTGACATAGAATTTTTTTTTTTAAATATAAATTGTGATACCGCGATTAATCACCACCGTATTACTTACTTTTCTAAAATTTTTCAAAATACTTCAAATTTCTAAATTTTTTTATCTGCATTTTTAAAATAATTCCCCCCCCCCCATTTACATATTAATGTTTTCATCAGCTTATCTTCACCACAATGCATTATCCACACAAATAAAATACTGTTTACACTGACAACTTGAAGCCTCGGAATAGTTGAAAATACAAAAACAAGAAGCAAACAAACAGAGCCTCTTTGTTGAAGAGCGCGTGGGTGATGCTGTCTAGGAAACAGCGCAGGCGTAGAATCTCGTCCACACCAACTGATATGATTGGGGGTTTCAAGGTGGCATTGGGACCCACTGAAGTTGAGTGTTCCTCTCGGACTCTTCGAACACAACAGACACGTGTCGGTTATTTCTATGTTCCCCACCTACTCCACCCACTCCAACACCCCGTCTCGTACTTTACCGTACCACTAAAACCACGCTTTTTTCCAGAATACCTTTGAATTTATTTTTTTCACTTAAAAATAAAAAATTAAGCACACAAGTTAAATGTGAGAAAGTTGCTACTTCACTTTAACAACATTAAAGAAAAAAAATAATACACCGAAAAGTAGCGACTTTACTTAACTTTACTCTGATCTTCACTTAACATCACGGTCAATAAGACTCTGCTCGTATCTCTTTGGAATAAAGCGATCCTAATTATTAAAATAACTCATATTTATTATGATCTTGCAGAAATTTTATGCTTTTAATAAACAATGGTACGGATGTATGCGATCTACATATTCCTCTATTTTATGAATCGATCCGACAATTTAAGCAAAATTATACTTTTGGTCCTATAGAATGTGTTTATTGTCCTTTTGGTCTCGCACTTTACCGATTAACATCTTTAGTCCCATGTACATAATTAAAAAAAATATTGCGAATGTGATCTCAAAATCTAATAAATTTGGTCCCATATGCTAGAAAAATATAATTTTCGTTATGGTTAATTATTATAACCAAAAGAAAAAAAATCGTGGCAAATATAAGTATGGCCAAAATCATGATAAATATTTTAGCTACAGCTAAAAATTATGGAGAATATTAATTAATCGTGATAAAAATTTAAGTTTTTGCTGTAGTTTTATTTAATCGTGGTTAATAATATTAATTTACTACTATTTTTTAGTTGTGGTCATTTATAGTGTAGTGATATAATTAGGCCATAGTTCTACATCCGTAATATTTTCTAATTTTACGAGACAAAAATTATTAATCTCATAAAAATGGGACTAAACAGGACGAAAAATACAAATTTTCTTATTCTATGGAATCAAAAATATAATTTTGCTGATAATTTATTTATAGGGTGCCTTAATAGTTCACACATATCATTATATTAAGGCCCCGTTGTCTTTAATATATTTTAAATTATTTAATTGTAAGTTCTCCACTCAATTCATATGTATCAATCAAAGCAAACACATAACTAAATTTATTCTGATGCATATACATATAAGTGAACAGAATATAACTAATTCATGATTTTTTTATCATTTATCTAATTATAACTAATTCATATATCTAATTATTTTAAAAATATATTTTGTATTAAATATATATAGTTATATATACGTATGTATACATTTATAGAAAACTTCATGGTTTTTTGTTTAATTTTATCTTGTAATATGAAGTTATTTATCTGTTAATTATGTAATTAACTTTCTCCATTTTTTCTTTCTTTCTTTTTAATGTATTTTGTTTTTATTAAAAGGTTGAGTGCCAAAGTGCAAATGATTCCATACGTCGGGGGCTGTTTGCATTTAACCTTTGTAATTTTACCAAACCCAAAAAGCGCCATTAGGCGCGTGTACACACATAGACAGAATATTCCATCATTATTCCCCGAAAAGTGTAAAGTGCGACAAAATTAAAAGGTTGGGTGGGTAAGTGTAAAAAAAGAAGTTGAGGAGCAAAATGCAAATGACCCCATACATAAAGGGGTGCTGCAGTTTACCCTTATTTTTTTATGGGAAAGTAAGTACGGTCTGTTTCACTTTATTAACTACATGAATTAGAGAAAATTACAATTTTGATTTTGATTTGTTACTTTGCATTTTCTGAGACAAGATAAAACACACTCAATGTTTGTTTTTGTGTTTTTACACCTTATCTGCGTGTTTTTCTGTTTTTCAACTTTCTATATATATAATATATATATATACACATTTATATATATACATAATATAAAACAAACATGATTTGATAATAACCAGTAATTTTTGTCTCCCAAAAGTACAACATTACATAAAACATTTACATATTTATATATAAAAATATATGATTTGACAATGAACAATGATTTTTGTCTCCCAAATCCCAACATCAAACTTACACCACTTATTTTAGAATATTTTAAATTTTCATAAAACACAAATCCAAACATATCATCTATTTTCAACACACACTCACTTATCTCTATTTTTCGCTCTCTATTTCCAAAACACAAAATAAAACAACAAAAACACAAAATCGAAACATAATGAAAGTATTTTGCAATATTAGTTGTATACTTTTTGAAATAATCAATATTAATTTCACATTTTAGGAAAACGTTGTAAAGTTAGTCATAAACATTTTAATTTTTTCACGATTGAACAAACTTTATAATATTTTTTTAAAAGTATAAGATTAATATTAACTATTTTGAGAAGTATAAAATTAATATTACAAACCAACCTATAATTTTGGTACAAATATTACGATTTTCTCACATGAATTAATACAACATGGGTACTTGGGAAATTGATGAACAATCAATAGTTTGTTAAGATTTGTTTATTGAGGGGTGAGATGTTATATGTGTAAGATGACAAAATTCTTGCAAATTCTCTCAACATTTCACCTACTTCTCTGAAACCGCATCTCCGGTGATCGCTCGAATTTACGAAAGTAACAGCAACAAAGCGATTCTGGCAGACAAAGACAGTAAATAACAAAAACGGTGACGGCTGAGAACACCCGTCGCATAATCATGTGTAGTACGACAATAACATTAGGGATAAATGCATTTTTTATTCTTAAATATAGTCACTAATGCGACTTTAGTTCTCAAACAATTTAAGGTTGTAATTTTGATCCTCAAATTTTAATTTTTTTGACACTTTTGGTCCTTTTGTTAAATTTAATAAAAATTTCATTTACAACGTATTTCCCCCTATTTTGTGATGTTTTTCAAGTTGTAATTCAATGCACCAATTTTTCGTATTTTTTTTCAAATTTCAAAAGAGAATACGCACACACACACAAAAAGATAGATTTAAGCAACAAATTTTCTAAATAATCATAACAAAAAAGTGTTCAATAATAGAAAAATTGTCAACAAATTTTAGAAAATTTGTTGCTTAAATTTATTTTTTTTGATTTATTCACTTTTGAAGTTTGAAGAAAAATAGTAAAAATGAATGCATTGGATTACAACTTGAAACACTACAAAAATGGAAGGAAAATACACTTTTAATGAAATTTTTGTTAAGTTTAACGAAAAAGTTAACAGAAGGACCAAAAGTGCTTTTATGTTTGGTTTCATTTTTGGACTGTTTCCGAGATGGGATAAAACATAACCATAATGTTTGGATTCATTTTCTGAGTGTTTTGTTGTGTTTTGTGGAAATAGAGAGAGAAAAACAAAAATAAATAAGTGTGTGTTAGAGATAGTATGTATGTTTGGATTTATTTTTGGAGATAATTTAAAATAAGTATTATATATTTAATATTGTGTTTTGGGAGACAAAAATTACTATTCATTGTCAAATCATGTCTTTGGAGATAATTTAAAATAAGTATTATATGTTTAATGTTGTATTTTGGGAGACAAAAATTACTATTCATTTATACTAAAACAGTTAAAAACACCTAAATAAGGTGTTTTTGAATGATGACAAACATTGGGTATGTTTTGACTTGTCTCGAAAATAAGTTGGAAATGAAAACAAACATAGTGAACCAATGTTTGCCTACATTGTTTTATATTTTATATGTGTTTTTTTTGGTTTTGGGCTTTATATATATAATATATATACACATACATATATAAATATAATATAAAAGAGACATGATTTGATAATGAATATTAATTTTTGTCTTTAAAAAACACAACATGAAAGACATAATATGACAATGAATAGTGATTTTTCTATCAGAACACAATATCAAATATACAACACTTATTTTAAATTATTTTTAAGAACAAATCCAAACAAGTACTTATTTAGGTCTATTTTTCTCTCTCTATTTCAAAAACATAAAATAAACAATCAAAAAACAAAATCAAACATTATGTTACAGTTTGAGAGGTAAAATAATAATTTTAAATTATTTGAGAACAAAATTGCATTCGAGACTATATTTGAGGAAAAAAAATGCATTTATCCAGCAACGTTACTGTTAACTAAATCAAATGCAACGATCTTAGTAGTGAAATGGGAGCCTGAAAAAGATTCAATCTTTGCCTTTAAATTGCGTTGGGTGTAACGGGCCGAGATTTCTTCTGAAAATGATGGACCGAAGAGGAGAGAGCGGAGGAATGGTGGAGGAAGTATGGAGAAGCCGATGGCTTAAACAACAGATCGTGAAACCGCCGCCGCAGCCGGCTTTTGCCGGTGGCCTTTCCGGCATGGAGAAAGAGGGCAATGGGGGAGAAAAAAGTGGCTTTAAGAATCTCGACTCTTTTTACTATTTGATATAATAATTAAAGATTATATAGTAGTTCAAACAGAACCTGCAACTTATTAATTATTATTATCAAATTTTTGCAGTATTAAATAGAGGGATAAACAAACAATAATTGCTTATATATTACATCATCGACCTCGAGCCTGCCCTATAAATGCCACACTCTCACCACCCTCGGCTGCACTGCAGTACAGCAATCATATTTTTTCTCAAAGAGAGAGAAAACCCACGGAGAGAGAGAGAGAGAGAAAAAGCGGTTGAAAATTCAGCAAAATGTCTCTGCTTTCAGATCTCATCAACCTAAACCTCTCAGAATCCACCGATAAGATCATTGCTGAATATGTTTGGTGAGTTCTCCTTCACTTTCTTGACGGGCTTCTCTGTTCGACACGCATGCTCTGTTTCTTGTTATTAATTGAGTTTTTTTTCGTTTTTGACCCTTTGTTTTTGTGTAAAAAGTAGTAGTAGGATTGTTCTTGATGATCCCATGTTGTCTTGGACTGGTTTATTGTTAATGTTTTGTGTTTCCTCTGTTTTGGATTATTGTGGGCAGCTCTGTTTTCTTGCATCATGTTTCATGTTATCATACATGGTTTGTTCTGCTGTTTTGGGAAAGAGATTGTCTGATCTGATTTTCATGTTTCAATTTGTTTCTTCAAATTTTGTTTTAAGAGATCTCTGTTGATATCACCTTTTGGTTAGATTTCTGAGAGGTTTTTGGTTTCTTACTCTCTTTCTCTCGTCATTAACACATGTTGACAGCAGATCTTCATATCTTACCTTAAATCTACACCTTCTCTTTTCAATTTTCAGATTGTCTGGTTTTCTGTTCCATTTATGATTTTACTGTAATTGAATTTACTAGTTCAGAGTCTCTTACCAATATTTGTTCTGTCTTTTGTGCTAGAACATTACTTAGGATGAGAAAGATATGATCTTTACCTGTTCTTCTCACTATAATAATACTACAGCCATCAAGTGTTTATGGCCTCCATTTTCTTACCATCAATCAGACCTTTGTTGACTGATTACTGCTTGTTTGATCTGATTCATTAAACTGATTAAATTTCTGTTGGTCTTTTTCATGACAACTTGGTACCATGGGATGGGCTGTGATTCCCCTGTTTCGTTCTTGTCTTGGATCAGATGCTTTTATATTTAAGAAAAGAGGGTGGTAGATAGGATGGGTTTGTGGGTAGGTGGGGAGCGTCTAGTCTTCTTTGAATTAATTACTTAACTGCATATTTTAATATTAGCTTTTTAAAAAATGCATTGAGTTTCTGTATTCAGAAGGATTTTGTGTTCTCCTCTGTTTCATTGATGTTGGTTTTGTTCATTTAAAGTACGATGATTACTATAACCCTTTCTTCTCATGAATTGTCGACAGGATCGGCGGCTCTGGTATGGACCTTAGAAGCAAAGCAAGGGTAATTAACCAATTCTGGATGAATGATGAATAATTTTACTTTGGCCATTTTCTGTTTAAATTTCTGTTTGAGTTATTATGTTTATCATAATTCGTTTTATTTCCACAGACGCTTGCTGGACCTGTTAGCGATCCCTCGAAGCTTCCTAAGTGGAACTATGACGGGTCAAGCACGGGCCAAGCTCCCGGGGAGGACAGTGAAGTGATCCTATAGTAAGTGTCGTACGTTATCTTGTCTTCCTCTTTGATACATTACTGATGACAATATTTGCATTTGCTAATACTAATGGGTTTTCTTGTGACAACTCAAACAGTCCGCAAGCAATTTTCAGAGATCCATTCAGGAGGGGAAATAACATTTTGGTGAGTTATTTTGTATAGCGTATGGTTCGGTAGCTTGCTTGTCGCTGGCTTATTCTGATTATGGGATTTTCATTTCCCTGTGTTTGCAGGTCATGTGCGATGCTTACACTCCAGCCGGTGAAGCCATCCCCACGAACAACAGACACAGAGCGGCCAAGATTTTCAGCCACCCTGATGTTGCTGCCGAAGAGCCATGGTGTGTTGGATTAAATATCAATGATCCATTCTGGTTCATGATTCCTTTCAAACACTCTTATTGTTTGTGATTTTGTTTCTGATAGGTACGGTATCGAGCAAGAGTACACTCTGTTGAAAAAGGATGTTAAGTGGCCTCTTGGCTGGCCGACTGGAGGCTTTCCCGGACCTCAGGTGATTTCACGCGTCTAAACAATTTCATAGTCTTTTCTTCTTGTTGGGTCCCTTTATCGTTTTGATTATAATTTATCCTTCTGATGAATTTAGGGCCCGTACTACTGTGGGATTGGAGCGGACAAAGCTTTCGGACGTGATATTGTTGACGCACACTACAAGGCATGCCTTTATGCCGGAGTCAACATAAGCGGCATCAATGGGGAAGTGATGCCTGGCCAGGTAGAGTCGGCTGCTATCATCATCATTTCTTGACGAGATAACACTTGTTTTACTTTAATCTTGTTCTGTTAACGATTTGAGATTAACATCGGCTGCATTGTCTTCAGTGGGAATTTCAAGTTGGACCTTCTGTTGGCATCTCGGCTGGTGATGAGGTGTGGATAGCTCGTTACATATTGGAGGTAATTTTCACACAACATTTTGTAATAAATAAGAGTTGTATTGGGAATCACACAGATTATTGAAAGTTTTATTCTTTGTCAACAGAGGATTACTGAAATTGCCGGGGTCGTAGTATCATTTGACCCGAAACCTATTGAGGTACACCTTTATATCCGACTTTGGCGTAGTTTTTAAGTACTGGATTTTGGATTGTCCTGAATAGGGTTTGTGATGGTTTTTAATTCTTCTGCTTTTTACCCTCAGGGCGATTGGAACGGAGCTGGTGCCCACACCAACTACAGGTAAACTTGTGGATTTATCGCCGATTGTGAGAGCTTTGGAATATGTTACTAAATCTCTTAAATTTTTTCTGTATCAGTACCAAATCCATGAGGAAGGAGGGAGGCTACGAGATCATCAAGAAGGCCATTGAAAAGCTTGGACACAGGCACAAGGAGCACATTGCCGCCTACGGCGAGGGCAACGAGCGTCGTCTCACTGGAAAACATGAGACTGCCAACATCAACACCTTCAAATGGGTAAAAACATTTAGTCCCCTTACTTCGCTATTTTTCATACCCATAATGCTCCATAATTTGTCCGAGAGAAGCTTAAAACTTATCAAACCTTCCTGGCATGCCTTTGCACAGGGGGTTGCAAACCGTGGTGCTTCCGTACGTGTTGGGCGAGACACTGAGAAAGAAGGAAAGGGTTACTTTGAAGACAGGAGGCCAGCTTCTAACATGGACCCGTACGTCGTCACTTCCATGATCGCTGAGACCACCATCCTCTGGAAGCCGTGAGCAGGTTTCGTTGTGCGTTCTTACTATTGAACCCGTGATTCTGTCAAGGGGGTTGTAATTTTTAGTTTAGTCGAACGGTTTGATTTTGATTTGTTGGGGGAAATCTCTGCATTGTTTGCTATTTGCTCGGTTTTCACTATCTTGACAACCTCAGCGTTTCAGGCTGCCGAGGTTGAGTTTCTTATTTACCCTTCTTGATTGGGCCTGTTGAATAACGATGTCAGTAATAATGTGGAAGGGTTTATTTTCCGGGAATTTACACGACTGCTGCTCAGTGCCTCCTGTGTTCTTATCTCTCTCTTGTGCTTATTTGAAGAGTTGTGAGCGTATAAAGTTTCGGGCATTCATTGAATACTAAACTAACAGCAAACTTGTCTGAACTTAAATCCCCTTGTCATTCCTAATGCTAATGTATATTCAAGGTAATTTAGTGACGGGTTTTGTTTAACTTCCAAAGAACGCAACCAAGTGCAAAAGATCGAGACCAAGTTTGGAAAATTTTCGGAAATGATCTACGCTCAAGTTAGTATTCGGAGTTCGTTCTTAAAAGAGAATGGAATAGTTGAGCAGGAAAAGTGGTATTGATAAGGAGAGTCGATATTTATAATTGTCGATTTAATGATACGATTTTACGTGCACATTTAACGCATAAATAATAAGATTTATGGACTACATCATTTCGTACGTATTAGTGCTGATAGTGACATGTAAGGTCTCTATTGATGAGATGAAGGGTTTAACAGTTTTAAGTACTTAGTTCAAACGATGTTAATAGAAAGATTTCTTTAGACTTGGTCCGAATTTTACGGATTTTTTTCGAAGACTTGAAACCAAGAGTTTTCAAAAAGTCTCCTTCAAGAGCCCTTAATAAGATATCTTTCTGACACAAACAGTTATAATCTGCATGAGGTCTCCGAAAGCCTAGTACAAATACCCCCACGTCAGGGTACCTTTTGGAGGTATATGTGTTCTAAACAATCAAGTAATGTTGGGCCTCATTCTTCAGTCCCTATGTGGAATGATTTCCCAGTTTCTCTTTCTTTGCTCATTCACCTTTACATCTTTCTGCCCCTACCAATACCTAAAAACTCCCAAGTATTTTAAATAGGTTAAAACTTTCTGTATTTTGTAAAATTGAGTAAAAAAATATTCGTTTCTTAGTAATTAATGAAAGGTGCATTATATGTATTTCTTGTGTGTTTGGAGATGTTTTTTTTAAAAATTATTTTTGAATTTTTTTTACTAAAATACCCTCATGGTATTTATATATTTCATATGTATATTTTTTTTATTTATTTTGAGTGATGTTTTTGTATTTCCATCTATTAAAAAATATTTTTTAATTATATTTACTTAAAAATATGAAAAATTAAATAATTTTTTGAAATTTTATAATTTAAATTCAAATATTAAATTAAATTTAAATAATTTTTATAATTGTTAAAACTGAAATATAAAAATTATAATTCTTAAATCTAAAATTATTTTTAATTAATTAAAATATATATTTAAATAAATTTAAGTAAAAAAGATTATTGTAAAATTATTTTTAATTCACTAAAATATATTTAATTAATATAATTAAAATTAACTAAAAATTAAAAAAAATTGGGGCAACGGGGATGGGGGGGAGGGGGAGGAGGGGGGTTGCCCAGGGGGGGCGAGGGGGTGGCGGTAGCCAGCTGGGTGGGTGGGGGAATTAATTTTGTTTTTGTTTTCAAATAACTTTTTTATAACCCTTGAACTTTTTATAAATTTAAGATTCAATGGTTAAGATCAATTAATTATATTTGACGGCTCTGGTATAATCAATACAAATTCAATGATCATTAAAATAAAAAATAATTCATATTAAGTAAGGGTATAATTATTATTTTGTAATAAAATTAACGCCGTTAGTTAGATTTAACGAAAAGAGGCAACTAAGTCACATTTAACAAAATAGAGAGGGATTTTTTGTGTCTATTTTTAAAACGTAAGAGGGTTTTTAGCAGACTTTTTAAAATATAGAGGGGTTTTATGCATTTTAGCCAAAAATAAAAAAAGTTCAATTCATCTTTTTTTTTTAAATAAAATTTTTGGAATAATTATATTTAGACCCCTTGACATATAGTCTATTTACACTAACCAAAACCATCTTTGCCTATTGGATGATTATAAAAATCATCCCTGACTTACTTCCAGAAAGCAGGGATATCTTGTGCGAAATTACATTGATGCCGTTACAGTGTGTCTGTGTAATTTTTGGAAAAGCGGGGTGGTTTGTCTAAAGGAGGTTGATGTTTTTGGTGGATGTATATGTAATTATCTAAAAGACAAGAATGATTTGTGTAAACAGACCATATGTCAGGACGTGCAAAAGTAATTTACCCATAAGATCATTTAGTTAATATTCAATAGACAAAACATTCTCACATTTTTGTAGTATTTCACTTTTACCATTTATATAATTGACGTTTTCTTTTCCTCAAAAAGAATTTTTTGTATTTATATGCTTTTAAATTTTAATAGTTTGATGATTTTTCCTTTATTATTACAATATGAAAAATTTATTATTGCCAAACTGCAGGAGCTTATAAGATATTTCAAATAATTAGCGTTTGCAAGATAGTAAAGCTTATAAGATGTCTTTACATATTATCAGATGTTAAGTTGTTGGCATAATAAGGTCTTTCTATTAGTAAAATGATAAAACACAGAACATGATACCATTAGCATCAAATACGTGCTATTTCTTGATATATTTTATATTTAAATATTTTTAAATACTTTCATAAATAGTACACATTAGTTTAGCTCCAAATAAAAATTTAAGTGATATTTTTTTACAAAGTAAATAATTTATGGCAAATTATTATCTAAAAACTTTTACATCAAAATATTTATGTTAGTTGAATATTAACATAAATATATAAATGATATATTGTTTTTGTTAATTGCAATGATTACAATTTATAATATCTTGAGAGAGAAAAGCAAAATTGTAATGTTTATTTGCTAAACACCACATATTTTTTGTCATTAATGCAAAACCAAAAAAAGAAAAAAAACACCAATATTGTGTTATTTGAATGTTTATTTGCTTTCTCAATTATTAATTACATAAGTGTGAATTTATATAATTACATATACAAGAGAGAAAATTTTTTGTAGTTTGAATATAACAAATTAATGAAGCTATTTTCGTCCAAAATTATTAGTTACACAGACCCTATAAGATTTTATAAAACAGGTTACGAAAAGTTTACGTTTTCAAAACAATCTTATTAGATCAAAAATATTTTATTTTAAAATTTTGTAACTCTTATTAAATATCTTATAATATATTTTGAAGAGCTTTTAAGCTTATCTAAAAACCCTCTTAGTGAAAGAGCCTCTAAATCTTGAAACATCATTTTAAGTCGTCCATTGCATAAAATAATAAGGTCGATATTAAGTAGTAGAAAATAAAGTAAAAGAATATATAAGATATATATTTGGAGTTTACGTACTTATACAAATAATCAAATTTTATGATCCAATATGATCCGTTGATTCAAAGATTATTAAATAGTCGTTAAGATTGACAATGCTAAGTTCCGCCCGTCATAAAAGTACATATATTTTTGGTTAATTATTGAGTTTTCATAGTTGCTTGGTTTCTTTCAATTCTAATTTTGAAGTATGGTTTATTGAATATCGATGAATTTTAAATTCTTTTTAAACGAGATAATTTGAAATTCTTATTCTAACTCATTTTTTTAAATTTAAATCCATCAATTAAAGTATAGAGTTTTAGATTGATTTGAGATCCATTTAACTGGTTCTCCAACTCGTCCCATGCAAGTCTAATCACATGTAATTAGTGAAAGTTTTATTTATATTTATATGTATATACTTAAAATATTATATTTGAATTAAAAAGAATGACACATGTACGAAATAATTGGAGGGAAAGATAAAAAAAAAGTAAAAATAAGAAAAAGATTATTTTAGTTCAATTTGTATTTTAAAAAGAGATATATCTAACACCACGTATTTTTTTTTCTAAATAAAAACGATAATTACATAGTTGCATTAATATATCAATAAGTTGAGCAATATATCAATCGATATAACCATATAATAGAGAATAATGAAATAAATTATAATAAATTCATAGTGTAATTTCGGGAGAAATGGTGCTTCCTCACAAAAGGGGTCTCGGTGACAAGACCCCGGTGACTGTTTACCAAAAATATAGGTTTCTGTAAAGTTGTAAGACCATGTATAGGGACTGACGCCTGCCTAGTGCTGAAAGGTCAAGGAAGTTGGTGACCTGCTGACAGGAAAGCTGTCGATTGATTATATGTAAAGATATTTGCTGAGTACGGAAAATTTTTAATTAAATTAAATTAAATTTTCTTGAACGAAATCAATCAAATGACATCTTTAGAGGGTGAGTAACATTTTATTGTCCTCTGATATTGAAAATGAACATATTACTCCCTATGAAAAAATATAGTGCAGTTTACCCCCTATAAAATAAGATAAAGACCTACACTCATGACAAAATTCGAACGCTTGATTTTTAACTTATTTATAAAATCTCAATATCAATTGTCAAACTTAGATATGGTTGATTTTTGTTCACGCGACCTTAGTCTCAATTTTTGATCTGTTCTAAATTGATCCGAATTATGTTAACAAAATGTTTTGAATTGTTAACTCAATTGGGATTTGATTTACAAAAATGCAAACATATTGTTGAAATTGCCATAATAGATTATACTATACAGCTCGGACTGTACGTCAGGGGCATATTCAGAAATATTTTCTTTTTACTGCTCAATAATTAATGCCCTTTCCCTCTTTTAATAATTTTAACTAATGAAAAAGGTTAACTATACTTAGATTTTATTTAAAAATATAAATTATACTTTTTTTTAAAAAAAATTATAATTACATTTACCACCCTTTTGAAAATTCCTCATTTACAACTGGTCTCCTTTCATTAGGATTTGGATGAAAAATACTGACGTCAACAAAAAAAAATATATAAAATTTTAATTTTACTCCATTCAATATTCCCTGGTAATATATATATAAAGTCAAAATAATGTAATTCCAATAAATATTGTTCCCAAAGTATAGTCATTAGATAGATGTAGCCATTCATGAATGAAAAAATAGTAATCATTTGGTTTTTCTTTTACTTCTTATATATGGGGTGAGGTTAACATCATTGTTGATATATTTTTTAAAAATATCTTGTTCAAGTCCTTCTTCCAGTACTTCAAGAAATATATACTAATGGTGTTCACAGCACCCCATATATATGAAGTAAAAAAGTTAAAAAAAATGACTAATTTTTTATTCATAACTAGTTACTTTCTGTCCATTGGCTATAGTTCGTTAATAATAGTATTCTTGCAATTACACCCTCTTGACTTTGTATGTATTATATTTACTATGACCACCTTTATTTTGGGTGATATGATTGATATAGTTGCGGCATATTATAACAATATGGATTATAGAATTCTAATTCTACTCATGAGGCTTGTAGTCTTTTAATTTTTAAGTTGGTAATGAAATGTAGCATTTTGGTGTCTACGAATCCTAACCACCAGTAGTGAACCTAAATGAATCATATCAAATTATTATAGAGATGATGATGATGGGTTTGAAAACTCTTATACGAATATAATTACAAATTAAAGAATAAATAAAAAATAAAGAATGAATAAACAGATATAAATATACACAATATAAAAGCAATAGATCTCAGCGGAAAAATGGCTCAAGAGCTAGATCCGGCAAGGAGGAGGCCCAAACACCACCAATGGCTGGGAACCCTCACGGTTGCTAAATAACCCAAAGCCACCAAGATAAGGTCACAGAGACCCACTAAAAAACAAAACACAACTTAGGCTTCTCACTTAGAACTACAAAGAATTATTTAGAAACACTAAGATCTTTTCATTCAGGAAATTTTATTTCACAAAGAACTTAGTTCATAAAAAAAGGAGAAGACAGTTTTTGTCTGTTTGTTCTCTATCCGCCAGAAAAACTGGCAGCCTTAAATAAATAAGAAGACAGTTAAGATGGTGAGAGAGGGAGACAACGGAGCAAGAATCCGAGAAGAGGGAAAAGGAAAGAAGACGAGGAGACAGAAGAGGAAATGAGAGAGAAGGGAACATAAGCGGAAGAAATTAGGATTAAGGGGAAATTACATATGTAAGTAGAAGTGGCTGGGTCGGGTAATGGGTGTAGACCGGGTGAGCAAGTGGGCTAAGATATGGAAATAGGCTTAGTCATCCAAGTGAGGGGTGTAAAAGGTAGATATTGGGCTTAGGGGATATGGGCCATAAAATTTTCCATATACACCACCTTGAACCATGGACCCAAAAGAGGGAACTAGGCCAAGGCCAGATCTGGCATTCATCATTGCCAAAACGCCTAGATTGAACTTGCAAGAGAAAACATAGAAAGCTCCTTGATTACAAGGGTTAGTATGGTGCAGGAGAAACAAAGTAAATAATAAAGCAAGTTATAAAAATTTTTCTAAATATTTCTCAAGATCTTCTTGAGAAACTAGATTAGCATCTTCTTCATTTTTGTCATTCCTTTTTGGCATTTTATAATCTTTAATAAAATGCCCCTTTTTACCACAACTATAATATTTCCCATCCCAAATTTTCCATTCTTATCTCTATACTTTGATCTACTATGACTTTTATTCCTACATTTATTCTTAGAATTTC